>NW_028318086.1:0-132500 GCF_062004578.1 Staurois parvus | reverse complement strand
TTTTTTTGGGACTTGGCCCCTTAACGCGTTGGCTGCCGGGGAGCCCCTGCAGCGTACTGCGGCGGCACAGGGGTTAAGTATCCGTGGCTTGAATTGGGAGGAATATTTTTTTTTTCTCTCTCTCTCTTTCTCTGTTCAGCTCCTTTACCACTGCAGTGTTGAGAAATATCGAGAGACAAATGGCTTTGTATCGGACCTAAGGAGGGCTCTGTGTTTTGGGAGAGGGGTCAGGTAGCGGCGTCCATTGTCAGTAACGTAACCCCGGAGATTGCGTTGAGATCTGAGGCTGTGAAAATAAAGAAATCAAAGCACAAAAAAAAAAAAATGAGAGCGAGAGAGGGATGAAGGCGATTTGGCTAGGAGTCTGGTCGTGTTGGGCGAAAAAAATCCTTTCTGTCTCTCGCCTCGAATCCTTAGCCTGTGACAGTTGGAGATGTGCACGGCGACTGAATGACAGGTTACCCCGGGGTGTATAGGCACCTGCAGTACATGGCACCTTCCCCTAACTGCTCAACGCTTTCGAGAAATATTACACCCTTTGCAGAGGTGCAGTAGCCAAATCTCATCTCCTTTCTGGAGGTCTCGCGGAGAGAGGTGGATGTTTGGCTGACGGTCCGGAGGTGGATTCCTCTTTTCTGTAGGATTTACCGGAGAACTAGCGTTTGAACCCTTCTGCCCGTGATGCTTCCTATCGGTTACATCCAGGACTTTCCTCCAACCTTCCATCAGTAGCAGTTGGTAGAGCTATTTGGGTGAGTTTGAGGTTGCAGTTTTTAATTTTTTTATGATTTTTTTTTTTTTAAATTTTTGTAATGGCACAGAAAAATGACAAGACAGCGGCGATTTGTGACTTGGATGGTAGGTTTTCGTGCCTGGAAGTGTCTGTATCGGGTTTTCAAGGCAATAAAACGTTCAGCTGAATCTATAATTGGGTTTACGATGGTGTGTAGGGAACATGACCTGCACTGTTAAGGTGAGGTGTGAGGGCTCCAAAAAATGTTCTGTATTCTGCACCCTAGTGTTATTAGGGAGCTTGGGCAGTTTTGTGTTGGACACCCCAGAGTTATTAGGGAGCCTAACTGTGTTGTGTACCCCAGAGTTATTAGGGAGCCTGACTGTGTTGTGTACCCCAGAGTTATTAGGGAGCCTGACTGTGTTGTGTACCCCAGAGTTATTAGGGACCCTGACTGTGTTGTGTACCCCAGAGTTATTAGGGACCCTGACTGTGTTGGGCACCCCAGAGTTATTAGGGAGCCTGACTGTGTTGTGTACCCCAGAGTAATTAGGGAGCCTGACTGTGTTGTGTACCCCAGAGTTATTAGGGAGCCTGACTGTGTTGTGTACCCCAGAGTTATTAGGGAGCCTGACTGTGTTGTGTACCCCAGAGTTATTAGGGAGCCTGACTGTTTTGTATTGTGTATCCCAGAGTTATTAGGGAGCCTGACTGTTTTGTACCCCAGAGTTATTAGGGAGCCTGACTGTTTTGTACCCCAGAGTTATTAGGGAGCCTGACTGGTGTACCCCAGAGTTATTAGGGAGCCTGACTGGTGTACCCCAGAGTTATTAGGGAGCCTGACTTGTGTACCCCAGAGTTATTAGGGAGCCTGACTTGTGTACCCCAGAGTTATTAGGGAGCCTGACTTGTGTACCCCAGAGTTATTAGGGAGCCTGACTTGTGTACCCCAGAGTTATTAGGGAGCCTGACTTGTGTACCCCAGAGTTATTAGGGAGCCTGACTTGTGTACCCCAGAGTTATTAGGGAGCCTGACTTGTGTACCCCAGAGTTATTAGGGAGCCTGACTTGTGTACCCCAGAGTTATTAGGGAGCCTGACTTGTGTACCCCAGAGTTATTAGGGAGCCTGACTTGTGTACCCCAGAGTTATTAGGGAGCCTGACTGTTGTGTACCCCATAGTTATTAGGGAGCCTGACTGTTGTGTACCCCATAGTTATTAGGGAGCCTGACTGTTGTGTACCCCATAGTTATTAGGGAGCCTGACTGTTGTGTACCCCAGAGTTATTAGGGAGCCTGACTGTTGTGTACCCCAGAGTTATTAGGGAGCCTGACTGTTGTGTACCCCAGAGTTATTAGGGAGCCTGACTGTTGTGTACCCCAGAGTTATTAGGGAGCCTGACTGTGTTGTGTACCCCAGAGTTATTAGGGAGCCTGACTGTGTTGTGTACCCCAGAGTTATTAGGGAGCCTGACTGTGTTGTGTACCCCAGAGTTATTAGGGAGCCTGACTGTGTTGTGTACCCCAGAGTTATTAGGGAGCCTGACTGTGTTGTGTACCCCAGAGTTATTAGGGAGCCTGACTGTGTTGTGTACCCCAGAGTTATTAGGGAGTCTGTTCAGTGTTGTATTGTGTATCCCAGAGTTATTGGTGGACTTTTCTTTTGCAATGTTGTATGCACCCTGTTAAGGAACGTTTGCAATATTTTATTATGCACCCCATTTCGAGGAAGCCTTTGCAATGTTTTATGCACCCCAGAGTTTTTCAGGGGCCTTTGGAATGTTGTAATGCGCACCCCAGAGTTAAGATGGCTTTGCAATGTTAGATTGTGTACCATAGTGCTAGGGAGCCAGAACAGTGTTTTTATCCACCCCAGGGTTATTAGGGAGCTAGGGGAGTTTTATGTTATGCACCCCACTGTTAGGAAACCAGGGCAGTTTTGTGTTGTGAACAATGGTGTGAAGAAGCTGTGGTAGTTTTGTGTTCGTCACCCTAGAGAGTTATCAAGTCTGAGCCGTGTTTTTATATGCACTTATGATTATTAGGACGCCTAGGCTATGTTTTTGTTATGCACCCCAGAGTTATATGGCAGTAATGTTGTGTTATGTACCTCAGAATTAGGGAGCCTTAGCAATATTGTGTACCCCGGTGTTAGGGTCGTTTTCTTAACCACCCATGGTTATTAGGGAGCTAGAACACTTTTTTTTTTTTTTTATCCCCCCCCAGGGTTATTAGGGAGCCAGAAAAGTTTTATGTTATGCACCCCAGTGTTGTTTGGGAGCTGGGATTGTTTTGTGTTCTGAACATCATGGTATGAAGCTGTGGCAGTTTAATACTATGCACCCAAGAGCTATCAGGGAGTCTGGGCAGTGTTGTGCACCCCAGGGTTATTGGGGAGCTTTTGTAATGTTGTACTATGCAGGAGTCTGTGCAATATTGTGTTGAGCACCTCCAAATTACTGAAGAACCACTACGTGTATGTAACACTTAGAGCCTCCATCACCTGTAGGCTTGTGGCGCTGAGGCAGTGCAATGATTGGATATGATGTATATATGCCAACCAATCTGATATCGCCAGTAATGATTAGAGAGCAGTTGCAGACTATAAAGGTGAGTGCCGTGGGTTACATTACCTCATCTCTTGCCAATTACCTTGCTAAGTAAGCCAGTGTTTGCATTTGTATCTTTGCGAATGGAAAGGCTGGCTAAGAACGAGCACACTTGCATATTTGCAGGTCTGACCTATTGTTGGCAATAATGATTCTGTTCTATCATGACGCGGTACCTCCTCCTTATTTTATGATCCTGCAGAACATGTGGCTGGTAGCAACACCAGAATGCAGACATAGTCAGTGCCAAGTAGTGAGATTATGTTTTTCTTTTCTTTTTTTTTTTTTTTTAACGTAAGTATTGTTTTGCTGCACAAATACTCTTTTGCCTTTTGGCAGTGATTCAGTAAAGAAAGGTTGTCAGCCGGTTGGCTTGGTGAAGGTGCCAGGCTGTTTTAACACTAATAATCTCTGTTATAAATGTTCTTTTCTGTAGAACAGCTTTTTAGGAGGATCTGGGTAAAACCTGATGACCAATTGGTAACACAAGTAAAGCTGTCTTGCAGCGCTGGGGTCCTGGGTTCAGAGTGCTTATTTATTGTATGTTCTGGTGGCTCTGCCAGCTTAGGATGTACTCGGTTCCTCTTGCAAAAACATGAGTTAACTGGTCTCTACCGAAGTGCCGTGGCAGTTGACATTCTAGTTTTGTGGTAAAGTAGATGAATTCTTCATGGGACCCAGACCAATGTGACTGCAATGATCTATTTTATTAAAGGACCAGAATATTTTGATTGTGTGTATATGTGTGTGTGTGTGTGTGTGTGTGTGTATATATATGTGTGTGTGTGTATGTGTATATATGTGTGTGTGTGTATATGTGTGTGTGTGTATATGTGTGTGTGTGTGTGTGTGTATATATATATATATATGTGTGTGTATATATGTGTGTGTGTGTGTGTGTATATATATATATGTGTGTGTGTGTGTGTGTGTGTGTGTGTGTGTGTATATATATATGTGTGTGTGTGTGTGTGTATATATATATGTGTGTGTGTGTGTGTGTATATATATATATGTATGTGTGTGTGTGTGTGTGTGTGTGTGTGTGTGTGTGTGTATATATATATATATATATATATATATATATATATATATATATATATATATATATATGTATATGTATGTGTGTGTGTGTGTATATATATATATATGTGTGTGTGTGTGTGTGTGTGTGTGTGTGTGTGTGTGTGTGTGTATATATAATGGGTAAGCAGGAAGAAATTCGTATACATATGTATTACCCACAATCATGATTATCTTGCCTGCTCTTCAGTGATGGTAATTATAATAGTACTGTAGTAATGTTGATAATAGTAACAGTATTAATAATATTGTTAATGTTTTTGTTGCTATTATTATTACAGTAATAGAGAAGTGGCAATACTAAAATAAACATAAATTAAATAGTAATCTTTTTTTATTATTGTATTATTCTAAATATAATTTCTATATTTACTTTTTCTATTTTTAATATTATAAATGTATTTTTTTCTTAATAAATTAAACACACACACACACATATATATACATATAATAATATATTATATATTATAATAGTAATAAATATAAGTATAGAAAATAATAAGGAAAAAAATATTACCTCAGCTTATGTAGGTATGTGCCACAAGCTTTGGTATAATATATTTTGTCATTATTGTATTAGGTGAATGGAGTCACTGCAGAAGTAGTCAGGCTACCTCTCCACTTTAAAACAAGTTCCTAGTCCCCCATCCCCCACCCTACACTCCCCCTGTCAAGACCTTTCCACATGGCCACAGCAAATGGTTCCAGATACCCCGGGCTTAAACAGTCGCAGCTGCTGGCCCTGCAGGAAGAACTTTTTTTTTTGATGCCCTTTAACCCCAAGCTGCCAAGTTGGGGGGTGTGCTGTTATAGGGCTGTGAATAAAAAGGGGGGGGGGTGCGCTAGCTTTTGTTGCTTCAAGTGATAATGTTGAGCTTGCTTTGACTTTTTGTTGCTGTCTGTAATGGATTTTAGGAATTTAAAACTATAATATATGGATATACTGTATATGAAACGTACACCATGACTCCCTATGGTCCAATGGGTGCCATTGTGCAAACTGGCCTCAAAATGCAGATTTATGTATTGCCTCATTACCAGACCTCCAATTCACTGGTTATTTTCCAGAGCTGTTTGGGGTTTATGGGGCAGTTCTTATTTCAAGCACAATAATTAATCTTTTTTTTTTTTTTTAAATGTACCTAAACCCAAAAATGTAAAATTGCAACTTAATAATCCTTAGATGAGGTGGCTACATTGAATTTCATCTTCTTCCTTTACTTTCACCTGGTGATCCTTCCAGTAGCACACTTCCTGTGCTGAGTGACAACGTTTACTCACTGTACTGTATGGAAGAGCAGAGTTGTCACTCTAGGACAGGAAGGGTGTTAGGACTGACTAGTAAAATTGAGCTTATAATCTAAAGTCTCTATCTCACATACTATGGCCAATTTAGACAGGGGCCAATTAACCTAGCAGCATGTCTTTCGAATGTGGGAAGAAACCGGCATACCCGAAGGAAATCTATGCAAACTTCATGCAGATAGGGCCCTGACTGGGATTGAACTAGGTCAGGGCTGCAAGACAAGAGTGCTAACCACTAAGCCACTGCAATGATACTTTGCAGTCTTTTAAATGGGTATCACACTTCATCGGTCCCCTGTCTTTGGGAGTCCTCTGCCTTTCTGGCTTCATGTTCCTGGGACAGTCTGTGCTCTGCCTGGTTTGCCCCCTGTCCCCGAGATGATTTGTACCTTGCCTGATTGGCCCCCCTGTTGCTGGGATGATTTGTGCCTTGGCTGGTTGACCCCCTTTCCCCGGGACGGTTTGTGCCTTGCACGTTTGGCCCCCCTGTTCCCGGTACGGTTTGTGCCTTGCCCGGTTGCCCCCCTGTTCCTGGTACGGTTTGTGCCTTGCCCGGTTGGCCCCCTGTTCCCGGTACTGTTTGTTCCTTGCCCGGTTGGCCCCCTGTTCCCGGTACTGTTTGTGCCTTGCCCGGTTGGCCCCCTGTTCCCGGTACTGTTTGTGCCTTGCCCGGTTGGCCCCCTGTTCCCGGTACTGTTTGTGCCTTGCCCGGTTGGCCCCCTGTTCCCGGTACTGTTTGTGCCTTGCCCGGTTGGCCCCCCTGTCCCCGGGAAAGTTTTGTGCCTTGCCCGGTTGGCCCCCCTGTCCCCGGGACAGTTTCCTCCCTTGCCCGGTTGGCCCCCCTGTCCCCGGGACAGTTTCCTGCCTTGCCCGGTTGGCCCCCCTGTCCCCGGGACAGTTTCCTGCCTTGCCCGGTTGGCCCCCCTGTCCCCGGGACGTTTTTCTCTTTGCAGGGCCAGCTCCTGTGGGCTCTTTTAGCTTCTCTTTTCAGTTCAGCTTGCGTTTTCTGTTCAGGAAACACAGAAGTGAGTCGATTCCTTGTCCAAAGTGGCTCAGGATGAGAATAATCTTTTTCTACAATCATTTCCTGCTACCAGCCTTGTGATCGGCCTTTAGTGATGCCTACTTCATCCTGACTCACACTGGCCAGATGAGACAGCTCATGATTACCCTTCTCCCTTCAACAGTATCAATTACCGTCCGAAAATTAAGGTTGGGTAATTTTTGTTTATTTTAGGCCATCATCTAAACCAGGTTATCCTAAACCCGGGGAGCCATATATCTGTACGTTTCTTCTGAGAAAGAAGCAAAAAATTTACAGTTTAAAGGAGAAGCGGGATTTTGAAAAGCAGAGTTTTGATTTATAATGAAGCATTGTTACATTCAATAAAAATACCATTTTATTTCCTTTAAGCCAACCAGAGTTCAGCTTTTTATGGAAGTATAGAGAATGCCATTGCTGTTCTCGCATTCCGAAAGTGTTAGTTGCCTGGCTTCAATATTATCAGACCCTGGATCTCGCCCTGCACTCATAACGGGGTTGGCGGATATCCACTGACCGGTCACTTTATTAGGTACACCTGATCAATTGCTTGGTAACACAAATTACTAATCAGCCAATCACATGGCAGCAACTTAATGCATTTAGGCATCTAGATGTGGTGAAGATAACTTGAAGTTCAAACTGAGCATCAGAATGGGGGGAAAAAAGGGGGATTTAATTGACTTTGAACGTGACATGGTTGTTGGTGCCAGCCTGGCTGGTCTAAGTATTTCAAAAACTGCTGATTATTTAGGGTTTTCACACACAACCATCTCTAGGGTTTGCAGAGAATGGTCCAAAAAAGAGAAAATATCTAGTGAGCGTCAGTTGCATGGACGAAAACGCCTTGTTGAGGTCAGAAACGCATGTCAATACGGACCAAAATCTCTAAGGAATGTTTCCAACACCATCTATGCCAGTGGTTCTCAACCTTCCTAATGCCGCGACCCTTTAATACAGTTCCTCATGTTGTGGTGACCCCCAACCATAAAATTATTTACCCAGTAATTATAATTCATGAGTGTCGTTTTACCTCCAATACTGCTGCTTTCAACACAGTAGCTGCTTTTAACAGAGTAGCTGCTTTCAACACAGCAGCTGCTTTCTACACAGTAGCTGCTCTTTACACATCGGAAATATGTGTTTTCCAATGGTCTTAGGGGACCCCTGTGAAAGGGTCGTTTGACCCCCAGGTTGAGAACCACTGATCTATGCAATGAAGATGTAAGTTAGATCTGAAGGCAAAAGGGGGTCCAACCCGGGACTAGCAAGGTGGACCTAATAAAGTGGCCGGTGAGTGTATATTGAACTGGTAATTTGAAGGTTCCCGTAGCCTGTTCCTCTGTGCACTCTACCGATCGTTTAAGAGGATCACGTGACTTGCCTGTCCTCAGAAAGTCATAGTCCAGATTAAAGGGAGTTTTTCACAGAACATTGATCTGGGGGGATTTGCTCAAGGCTCTCATGGTTGTAGAGCCAGTTGGGCGGCCAGGAGATGGTGAGCTCTATTGTTTTGGATTTGGTTGACCTGGTAGACTTGTTTGGGAAGGTTTTGAATAGAGCCTCTTGTGTCCCCTGGGGTGGGGGGGGGGGAGATAAAAATCTGTCATGGATGCTGAGAGAGGCCTTGAAAAGTCAACAAGGCTGAATGACCATGGACACGCCTAGTGCAAATGAGTCCCAGTGGTGGACGTGATTGGCACTGCTGACAGACGGCACACACACAGACAACTGCACCGCAGTCAGGCCTGGATCTGGGTCGACGCCATGGGAAAGCATGCAGCTGTGCACCATGCACCAGAGTCTATGGCCATATTAAGAAAGGTTCAGTGCTGAGCACTGGGGGAATAACATTCATGTGACTCCTTTGACTACGTGAATAAATTCGCTTTTACAAATGGTGAACATGTTGGAGACGGTAATACAGGACTGATATTTGCAGGTCATGGGTGGTCTTGCACGCTACAATCTGATTGTACAATCTCATGTACCAATCCATTTTCAATTGCAGAACCCCCTTTATTTATTTAATATTTATTTCAGGTACTTATATAGCGCCATCAATCTACACAGCACTTGACATATATATTGTACATTCACATCAGTCCCTAACCCTCAAGGGGTGTACAATCTAAGGTCCCTAACTCACATTCATACATACACATACTAGGGGCAATTTAGATAGGAGCCAATTAACCTTCCAGCATGTCTTTGGCGTGTGGGAGGAAACCGGAGTACCCAGAGGAAACCCGCACAGGGAGAACATGCAAACTCCAGGCAGGTGGTGCCATGGCTGGGATGCCGTGGCTCCCCGGACCCCGCATTCGCTATATCCGCTCTCCCCGGACCCCGCATTCGCTATATCCGCTCTCCCCGGACCCCGCATTCGCTATATGCGCTCTCCCCGGACCCCGCATTCGCTATATGCGCTCTCCCCGGACCCCGCATTCGCTATATGCGCTCTCCCCGGACCCCGCATTCGCTATATCCGCTCTCCCCGGACCCCGCATTCGCTATATCCGCTCTCCCCGGACCCCGCATTCGCTATATCCGCTCTCCCCGGACCCCGCATTCGCTATATCCGCTGTCCCCGGACCCCGCATTCGCTATATCCGCTGTCCCCGGACCCCGCATTCGCTATATCCGCTGTCCCCGGACCCCGCATTCGCTATATCCGCTGTCCCCGGACCCCGCATTCGCTATATCCGCTGTCCCCGGACCCCGCATTCGCTATATCCGCTGTCCCCGGACCCCGCATTCGCTATATCCGCTGTCCCCGGACCCCGCATTCGCTATATCCGCTGTCCCCGGACCCCGCATTCGCTATATCCGCTGTCCCCGGACCCCGCATTCGCTATATCCGCTGTCCCCGGACCCCGCATTCGCTATATCCGCTGTCCCCGGACCCCGCATTCGCTATATCCGCTGTCCCCGGACCCCGCATTCGCTATATCCGCTGTCCCCGGACCCCGCATTCGCTCTATCCGCTCTCCCCGGACCCCGCATTCGCTCTATCCGCTCTCCCCGGACCCCGCATTCGCTCTATCCGCTCTCCCCGGACCCCGCATTCGCTCTATCCGCTCTCCCCGGACCCCGCATTCGCTCTATCCGCTCTCCCCGGACCCCGCATTCGCTCTATCCGCTCTCCCCGGACCCCGCATTCGCTCTATATTAGTAAATATAAACTGCTAAATACCTTTTCTCATCAGCAGTAAGAGCAGTCTTGTGACTTCTATCAGTGTCCAGCCGAGCATTGGTTAAAGCTTGTAGGAGGAGTTTTCATTCTGCTCTAGGAGGATGCAGGGCCCCTGCCCTCTGCCTGGACAGTGCTGGTTGGCCCTGTGCTGATCACATGCACTCTCCAAAGAAAAAAAACATCTCAAGCAATACATACCAAACTGAGCATGTGCAAAGTGCCTCCACACGATATGTCTTATCAGGAGATAAGAGGGGAACACTGGAAAAAGGGAAGGATCAGAGAAGACAGGATCAAACATTCTTTTTACACATTGCGGGGGCTTAGATGCTGATGGTAAATATGGCGAATAATCGACACAAAAAAATGTTTATTCCAGTTGGTGATTGGGCAGACTCACTACAAATATTATTATTATACAGGATTTATATGGCGCCAACAGTTTGCTCAGCACTTTACAATATAACGGGAGACAATACACGAGACAGTACAGTAACCATACAAAACATGAGGGGATCGAGGGCCCTGCTCTTTCCAGCTTACAATCTAGGAGGGAGGGGATGGTGGCACAGGAGGAGATAGCTGTGGGGGATGGAGTGGTAGGAAGAGTGGAGGAGTTCAGTAATTTAGCTGAGGGTGGGGTAGGCTTCCCTGAAGAGATGGGTTTTCAGGGTGCGCCTAAAGGTGAGGAGAGTAGGTGACAGTCTGATGGATTGGGGTAGTGAGTTCCAGAGAATGGGGGAAGCCCTGGAGGAGTCCTGGAGACGGGCATGGGAGGAGGAGACCAGGGAACTAGAGAGTAGGAGGTCTTGTGAGGAGCGGAGAGGTTGTTTTGGGTGGTAGATGGATATCAGATCGGTGACACATACTAGGGGCAATTTAGACAGGATCCAATTAACCTTCCAGCATGTCTTTGGAGAGTGGAAGGAAACCGGAGTACCCGGAGGAAACCCATGCAGACACAGGGAGAACGTGCAAACTCCAGGCAGGTGGTGCCGTGGTTGGAATTTGAACCAATGACCCTAGTGCTGCCAGGGGGAAGTGCTAACCTTTAAGCCACGTGCTGCCCCATGTGAATTTTATCCGTTGGGCAATCGGAAGCCAGTGGAGGGATTGGCAGAGAGGGGTGGCAGAAGAGGAGCGGTTAGTATTATGGCAGACAAAGCTCTTCTTACTCACGTGTTGGGCTTAAGCAAGCCATAGATGATGCGACTTTCGTTGCAGGAAAAAAAATTGCTCGATTCCCCCATCAGCACTAAATGCCTCCCACAGATCTGTTGTGTTCTGCCAGCGGGGAGCCTTCCCTGCCTGCAGAACACAATGATAATTGCTGGTGGCTATAGCCGCTGGCACGTTAAAAAATTTTGACAGGCTGGTTGTACTGAAATCGATCAATTGATCAACTTTACTACCACCAGCCTGCCCATAGATGGATAAAATCTCAGCTGGTCCCTGTTGAGACGGCTGAGATTCGATCCATCTATGGCCGGCTACTGCTGCAGAACCTCTTCTACCTTTTTTTTTTTTCTTCTTTTTTTTTTTATTATCCTAGATGAGGTTGGTTGCACTTGCATGTTAAGTACATTATTGATTGACAAGCTGAATCCCCAAGAGGCTCAGCAACAGCCTTTGTTCCAGTGACCTCTCATCATGCTGCAAATCATTAAAACAATTAGTCTTGAATTGATTGGGTTAATCCATTTAGCTTTTATTACTAGAATATCAGATTGTCCCTTGGTGGGTAGGATCAGTATGTTGTTTTTTTTGTTTTTTTTTTTCCCCTAACCCTCCAGTGGCCTGCATTTCATTGTAATCTCACCACTAGGTGGCAGCAAAATGAGAAGGAATATGCAGGCGACCTTTGCTGACCTCGCTTTGTGAAAATGCTTCTTTCCCGGCTGTCATTCTGATTCGGTGGCATCGATACTTTTGAGTCGCCATACTAAAACAAGTGTGCATGGCAGGAGTTTTGACTTCACTTGCTACATGCTTATTTGGGATCCATGAGTGTTGCAGTAATGTGATAATAGAGAAATATTTTTCTCGGCGGTAGGTTGCTTTGACTGAAAGTTATACATTCGTGTATGATTCATTAAGTGTTCATCTTTTTCTTCAGTAGTCATTAAACATGCAGGAGCCAATTAACCTACCAGCATGTGTTTGGAGTGTAGGAGGAAATTGGAGTACCTGGAGAAAACCCAGGGAAGCACAGGGAGAACATGCAAACTCCATGCAGATAGTGTCCCGACCAGCAGTTGAACCATGGACCCCAGTTCTGCAAGGCAGGAGTGCTAACTACTAAGCCCAAATCTAAATGATGTGTTAATGTTCTGTTGTTATATTTTTAAAGCTGCATCCTAGATTGTAAGCTCCCAGGATCAGGCCCTCCTAACTCCTAACCCTCTTGTCACTGGTGTATTTAGGTTTCATACTGCCCTAGGCAACACAAAATGTGGCTCTCCAGCCCCAAGGAGAGACCCTGACCAACACCCCCCATATACTGGCAACCCCCCCTCCTGCAAGAGAGGAGACACTTACCTTTACAGCTCTGGACATCCCCGGGAACAAGAGTCAGGCTCTGCATACACCATCAAGCAGCCCGCAGCCTCTCTCAGATCCCACCTAGTCCCCGTGCTGCGTGTGTCCCTTCTTCCATCCCTTCTTTTGGGGGGTGGCGCTGCCCTCTTGAAAAATGCTGCTGCCCCCTTGAAAGCTGCCGCTGCCCCCCTGAAGAATGTCGCCCTAGGCAATTGCCTTGTTTTGCCTTGTGGTAAATACAGCCCTGCCTCTTGTATTGAACTGTATTGTTGCTGTATTGTCTCCCGTTATATTGTAAAGCGCTGAGCAAACTGTTGGCACCATATAAATCCTGTATAATAATAATAATATATAAATCCTGTATAATAATAATAATATATAAATCCTGTATAATAATAATAATTTATAAATCCTGTATAATAATTATAATATATAAATCCTGTATAATAATAATATATATAAATCCTGAATAATAATAATATATAAATCCTGTATAATAATAATAATAATAATATATAAATCCTGTATAATAATAATATATAAATCCTGTATAATAATATATAAATCCTGTATAATAATAATATAATATAAATCCTGTATAATAATAATAATATATAAATCCTGTATAATAATAATAATATATATAAATCCTGTATAATAATAATAATAATCTTGCCTTAAAATAATCCCTAGGGATCCTGCCATGAAGGTCCTTCTTCAGGGCCTTCCTGTTATAAATTCAAATGTAAGTGCAGCGCTGCACTTACATTTGAATTGATTACTGTGGGTTTGTTACCTTGCCTTTTTGTGCTAGTAGCTACGTTATTATCTGAGCTCCCCTTATATCTTGTGTTCTACTTCCTGTTATAAGGTGACAACGCTGTGGCCCTGCCTTTTAATTGTGCTCTTGTGTTGTCACCTTATCACATGGACTTCCCATGGAGTCTGTAAGTGGCTGTTTAATATAGATTACACAGCCATGGTCCATTGTTGTCACTATCAGAAAAACCCACACTGAGAATTACCATGCAGCCCTGCTATGGAGGCAGGAGGTGACTGTAAAGAGGCTGCAGGGGATCAGCAACACTGAGATGCAGCAAAAGGATGAAAAAAGTGGGGGAAAAAAGGCTTACTAAAAAATAAAAAAATAAAAAAACAGAAAAAGAAAATCCTTTTGAATACCCTGTGATTTAGCAAACTAAGAGCCATTTAGAGGGTTCACTGGGCATTGGCTAGCTGCTTGAGATATAGTGCGTGCGCGTGCATATATGTATGTATATATATTATAATTTTTTTTTTTTATATTTTAATTTTAACAAAATCTAATATTTAAAAAAAAAAAAATTATATATATATTAAGAAAATATTCACAATAAAAAAATGTAAAAATAAAAATTCATATTATAAAAAATTTAAAAAATTCATATTAAATAAAAAAAATTCTACATATATTTTTTAATATATACAATTTAACATGGTTGTGTGTATGTATGGGTGTGTGTGTATGTATATGTATGTATATGTGTATATATATATATATATATATTATAATAATTTTTTTTTTAAATATTAGATTTTTTCAAAATTGTATATATTAAAAAAATATTCATATCAAATACAATTTTTTCATATATATATATATATATATATATATATATATATATATCATTATCTATCCTGAACTCAGTGGCCAGACTCATCCAGCTTACCAACCGCTCCTCTTCTGCCACCCCCCTCTGTCATTCCCTCCACTGGCTCCCGATTGCCCAACGCATTAAATTCAAACTACTAACACAGACATACAAAGCCATTCATAACGCTGCCCCAAACTACCTCACCGACCTGATACCCAAATACCACCCAACCGTACTCTTCGCTCCTCACAAGACCTCCTACTTTCTAGCTCCCTGGTCTCCACCTCCCATGCCCGACTGCAGGACTTCTCCAGGACTTCCCCCAATCCTCTGGAACTCACTACCCCAATCCATCAGACTGTCACCTTCCCTCCTCGCCTTTAGGCGCACTCTGAAAACCCATCTCTTCAGGGAAGCCTACCCCGCCCTCACCTAACAGCCGATCTCCTCCACTCCTCCTACCACTCCATCCCCAAAGCCAGTTCCTCCTGTACCACCATCCCCTCCCTCCTAGATTGTAAGCTCCAAGGTGCAGGGCCTTTGAACCCCTCGTGTTTTGTCTTGTTACTGTATTGTCTCATGTACTGTCCCCCACTATAATGTACAGCGCTGAGCAAACTGTTGGCGCTATATAAATACTGTATAATAATAATAATTAAACAAGGCAATATGTCTTTTGATAAAGACCTCATACGTGCTGCAATATTTAACTTATTCATTGCCAGGCCTGGGGTCTAAACAGGGGAATTGGGTGTCTGTGATCACATTAAGCCCTGTTCCAGCGATTCGGATTCTCGGCGTTCGGGCCTGCGGGGGGAAATCTTATTGAATACAGCTATGAATAGTTAATATCATACACACATCATCACTCTGCTGAGTGCCGGCTGAAAAGGCTGCTTAACATCCCAGACATCTATAGACTTCGATTGTTTTCCAGTCATTATACCGCGTTCTCGCTGCCGCAGCAACCTGTGTCGCCTTATACGTAGTACGTTTTCATATAGAATAAGGCCTTTGCAAACAAACAAAAGAAAAAATTTATTTTTTTTATTTTACATTTTTGGTTTATTTGGGTAGTTTTAGACTCATGCATCTGCATTTTCATTCAGTTTCCTTTGAAGTCTATGTGGCTGTGAGTGCTGTAAAAGAAATGCCCGCATCTTTTTTTTAAGTGGCAGGGATGAGCGTTACATAGGTGTGAATGGCCCTCATAGACAATAGTGGGATTCCACATTCATCATGTGTATTCTTCCTGCAATCTTGGGGTGCTTTTGTGTACTTCTTCCAGATCTGTGCAGTAATCCAGTGTGAGACTTTGACTTCCTGTAATAAAGACCGCTCACTGCTGCTCTCTCTCCTTATGTATGGTGACTGGTCTTGTGTCCGCCCCCTTCTGCAGTTTTCTGCAGAGAGCCTGTAGTGGGTGTGGTCTTCTGGGCCCCTCCCCCAGCTTTGTTCTGCACAGACTTTGTACAGCAAAATGGTGATGTCACTGCTACTTTTGTATAATAAAATCTGGGTTTGCAAAGGCAGTGCACACAAAGTGGATTTGTGCCCTGCGTGACTTTTGGGGAATTTGTTTAAATGAGCGTTTTTGTGTCTGGGGTTCAGCCTTAAACTACCTAATGGAGTCCTGTGCTGTATTGGTGGGGATCTCTGCACATATGATGGGCTGTTATTAGAGGTTTCTGTTCTGCAAGTTTTGTTTGCCATTATGGAGAATACTACAGAAATGGGAACCGCTCTAGAACCTATAGAATGTAGTCTGGCACAACCCAACAGGTTCCACCTATAACTAAAATGCCCCTTTTGGGTGGCTCTAGATCAGGGGTCTCCAGTCTAGGTCCTGTGGGCGACATCTGCCCCATTACAAGATTTCATCCGGCCCTCAGATCAAGTCAGTGGCGCATCCTCAACATGCACTGATTAAAGATTAAGATCAGCAGCATTCTATGTGTCTGATGTAAGGGGGGGGGGGGCTCTGGGGGACCCTGATGTGAGGGGGTCTCCTAAGGCAGACTCTGATGTAAAGGGGGTTCTGATGGGGAACCCTGATGTAGGGGCGGGACTTTAATAGTATGTAATGTGAGACTCCTAAGTCAGACTCTGGTGGGCACGTGATTGTAAGGGGGGATTCTGATGGGGATGCCAATGTAAGGGGGATTCTGGTGGGCACGCGATTGTAAGGGGGGATTCTGATGGGGATGCCAATGTAAGGGGGGATTCTGATGGGGATGCCAATGTAAGGGGGATTCTGATGGGGACGCCAATGTAAGGGGGGTTTCTGATGGGGACGCCAATGTAAGGGGGGTTTCTGATGGGGACGCCAATCTAAGGGGAGATTCTGATGCGGCGCCAGTGTAAGGGGGGATTCTGATGGGGCTGCCAGTGTAAGGGGGGATTCTGATGGGGACGCCAGTGTAAGGGGGGATTCTGATGTGGGCGCCAGTGTAAGGGGGGATTCTGATGTGGGCGCCAGTGTAAGGGGGCGTTCTGATGGGGGCGCCAGTGAAGGGGGGATTCTAATGGGGACACTGATGTAGTGCAGCGACTCCTATGGGGATTATTTGTAAAGTATACAATGCGGCCCTCATACTGAACCATTTGGAGACTCCTGTTCTAGACCCAACAGCAAACATTCTTTAAGCCAGAGCCAAGTTTTTAAAAACACAACTTATGAAATCATCTGAATCAGTTATTGAGGTATGAGGCCCTTTAAGACCTTCCCAGCACCACCCTGTCCAGGTGAATTAATTAGCCTGAATATTTCTGCTGCCAGCAAACCAAGGCGGCTTCTAAAGTAATTTGTGACAAGTAATTAATTATTTTTTTTTTAATTAATTTATATTTCTATAGCTCTTTTCTCCCTGGGGACTCTAAGCGCTTTATCTGCTATTGGGGCAGATGGTGAGGCAGGTATGGTGGGCACGCTCAATAGAATATGGTACTAGGACCAATTTGTAGGCAGGAGCCAATTAACCTACCAGCATGTCTTTGAAGCGTGGGAGGACTCCAGAGTACCTGGAGGAAACCCACATAAGCGGGAGATCATGCGAACTCCATGCAGATGCCCTGACAGGGAGGACCCCAGTGCTGCAAGGTAGAAGTTCTAACTACTGAGCCACTGTGCTGCCCCCAAGTACATTTTAGAGGATTTTTATTCTGTTCTATTGAAATAAGATGACAATTTTTGCATTGTGATAGGTTTGTTTTTGAGCTGTGCCTGAGGAATGTCTCCCTCCCGGTGTTCTTTGTTACCTTTTCACTGCAGGACTCTGGGAATCCCAGCAATTAACTAGTTTCCCAAGTGAGGGGGGAGGTTAAAGGTCGCTCAGGCAAAGCCATGTGACCCTCTCTGAAAACTTTTCCATGTGTGACCTGAGAGGACATGGCTCTTTTTGTTGACTGAATGGAGGGCGTTGACCTCCAGATTTCTGACCTGCTCTCCATTTGCACATTGTGACATCCCCCCCACCTTCATTTCCAATTCTTTAAACCAGTTTTTCTTTAGGACTCCCTGCTGCTAAATAAGTGCCGTCACATGACCTGCGCTATTCTAACCCTATAGAACTGCAAAACCGGTCCTGATTAAAAGCTTTTTCGTCTTGTTTGGCAACATCTAACAGCCATGCCATTGATGTTCCTCTAATCGGAGGCTTGAAAGGAAAACAAAACATGGTGGTGGCCACTTTAGAAGGATAAGGCAATCTGGATTTACTGCCAGGGACTAATGAAACCTTAACCCCAACAGTCCTCCATGTCTGGATGTATGGAAAAACTGGGAAGTTTCTACAAAATTTTTAACCAGATTGGCTAACCCTTGGATTTAAAAAGACGAGTGGAGCCCCATTTGCTATGGCTGTGGAGGTAAGAGAAGTTGTAGAGTTCCTAATAAACTTGTGGGTCTTAGGGTGCACCTAAAGCCAAGCCTTTGTTATTAGCACCCCAACGGCGGCTGGCCAAAGCGCGAAGCTCAACGCTGAAAAAGGTGTGGAAGCTTCTTTTGGTGTGTTTTTCATCTGTAGGGCAGCCCATTCAAGTGAATGGGCCGCCATATGTGTGTCGTGGAAAAACGTGTGTTCATGCATTGTGTAGATGTGAACGGGGCCTAAGGGCCCATTTACACCATCGGGTTGCAGTAACGTGCGGCAAAACACATTACATGCATTGGAGCAATGTACTGGCATTCATTCCGAATTGCACCTTTAACTTACCTTGGTTATGGAGGTGCAGCATGCGGCAATGCACGAATATGCATTGGGGTGTGCTGCTGAAAATGCTGCAGATGCTCTTTTTGGTCCGATATGGTGCATTTGTTGTTTTGCTGGTTAATGCACCCAATAGACCAGGTTGGTGTGATTGCGCCTTGCAAGTTTTTTTCTCCTCTCAGTTGTTCTGGACACAGTTTTCTAGGAGGCCTTATCCTTTCCCTTTTGGAGAGGTTTCCTCAGACTTCCTGTTTTATCTTTGGAACAGGAAATTAAGGCAAATCTCCCTAATGGGGTCACAAAACAGCAAAAAAAAAAATGGGGGTTGTAACTTTTTTTTTTTCCTATTCAAAACTAAAACAATAAGGCCCCATGTACGCGGGACACTTCTGAACGATGGAAACTGACTGCTGGAAAATGTAGGTTAAAAAAGTCTGTTTAGCCACGTTTGCATACCGCGTTTATGCGCATTTGCGTTTAGAAGCATTTTTTAAAGATAAGCACAGGAGAACCTCCCAAATGCCCAGAATGCACTGAAAAGTGGTAAATTATTAACTATTTCAGACTTTCAGAGAGATACAGAGAGTAGAAGCAGAGACAGCAGTATGTGTGAGTTGCTCAATAACATTTCTTTTGTTTCCAAGGGTGGGAAAGGTGTCTGGTGGAGGGAGTCATTAAGGCCACCTGGCAGGGGGTCTTCATGAGTAATATGAGGTGTGAATGGTCATTACAATGTGTGACAAGCTTGGTAGGAACATCCTGTGTTCAGTGTTTTGTCCATCTGAGTACCTTGAAAACGCTTTGCATGCATTTTTCATGATTAAAAAAGGCTCTGGACAGCATCGGGAACTGGAAGAGTTCAAAAAAATTTGCAAACGCTTATAAACGCGATTTGCCGCATTTACAAGCGTTTTGCATTTGAAACGCTGATAAAATCAACTGCTGAACGCAAGTCTTCTGCGTTCAAAAAAAGTCTAAACTCAAATGCTTGTAAATGACTGTAAACAAAGATGTGTACATGGACACATAGGAAAACATTAGGGAGAGTTCAGGGGCTGCTGAAAAAACCGCTGAACAGCTCCTAAATGTGAGTTTATCAGCTGCAGTGTACATAAGCCCTAAGTTTTGGCTTTAGATATACTTTAAGGCATGAAGTAAACAACGGGTGTATTGACAGGATCACCAGGTGAAAATTAAGGGGGAAAAAAAAAAAGAAAACGCCTGAAAAAAGAAAAGGAGTGCTGTTACTACATCTAAGGCTAGGTTCACATTACTGCGTTTCGGGAACATGCGCAGAGTTGCGTGCTTTCCTGGCATGCAGAGACAAGCACTGTCATTTAGTAGATGTACAGCGGTGCCTTTGTTACTGGCACCCTCACGCTTTGGCAAATATGCATTTTCTTGGGCGCCAAAGCACATCGTGCCACAGCTTCATGTAGTTTGTTGCGGCGCATTTACACAAGTCAGGGACTTGGGCATAGGACAGCCCTTTGAAATAAATGGGCGATGCGTGGAAACGCGCCTGCGCGTGTACGAAGCCTAAGGACTGGTCAGCTGGACTAGATTAACATTTCAGTGATTTTGCCTCTAGCAAGGTGTCAACAATGGTTGTCCTCCCTACGTGGCCCTTCAGAATGGCTTTTTTTCCTAGTGGTAGGAGGTAGATAGTGTAGGCCTCATATGTTGGATGACGGAGTTGTGATTGTGAATGTTTACAGAGCAAAAAAACAAGTTTGTGAATTGAGGAATTTGAGTTTCCTCAGGTTATGGTCTTTGCTCGTTGCCTCCACACCACTCCCAATGTTAATCGGCCTACGCCATCTCTCTTGAACTCGGCTCAAGTGCCGCATGGCTTCCGTTCCTATACAGCAAAGCACAGGAAATGTTCGCACCCCCACGTGGATGAAGGGACGGGCCGGCCTCGGCATGCATGGCAGACATAACACCTGCCTTACCTTTTTTGAGGTGGCTCATGTACATACCATGGGAAAATATGTGAGAATTTTCCCCCGCGCACCACCTGTCTAACCTTTTCAGGGCCTCGAGGGGTTGTCGGCGTAGTGTGCTCAGCCACCTCAGGTGATGAATGAGTTGTGAATTTCTGCTTTTAAAAAAACATTGGATAAAGTTACTGGGAAAACGAGTAATGACACTCTCCGATTGTTACAATCCTGGCGCTGGATTTAGGACCTCCGGTTGGAGATGTGTTCTAGCATGCTGTAACATCTCTAGATTTATTTATTTCAGGTTCTTCTAGAGTGCCGTCAATTTACACAGCGCTTTCCATATATATTGTACATTCACAAAAGTTAGGATGGGTATATAGGTTTGCTTTGGCAAAATTTGCCAAGCAAGAATTCTTAAAATATGTATCCTAGATTGTAAGCTCCCAGGATCAAGCCCTCCTGTCCCTCTTGTATTGAACTGTATTGTTGCTGTATTGTCTCCCATTATATTGTAAAACGCTGAGCAAACTGTTGGCGCTATATAAATCCTGTATAATAATAATATATTATTGATTATTACCTATATCTCATAATGCAGATTTTTATGTTTGTTCATCTGACTTGTAATGTGTATTTAAATAATTGAGTAGGAGCAACCCCCGGTTCACATCTGTGCGGGTGGTGCCGCTGTGGATCCGCACGAAAATCCATGCAGCCGCACCACCCGTACAGAGGAATGCGGACCCGTGGGCGGGTGCCATTACTTCTAATGGCACACCGCCCACACTGGGAAACGCAACCGTACTGGGAACCGAGGTTCCTGTGCGGGCTGCGTTTTCCAAAGTAGCGCAGGGACTTCTTTCCCTGCGTGTCACAGGCACGGGAGTCCATTCAAATGAATGGGCTCTCGTGCCCCAGCAAAACGCGGCCCGCATGGCTGCATAGGTGTGAACCCGGGGTCTTTGCCATCCAAGTTTAAGGCCTCATGCACACAGGACGTTTTTACTGATGCTTTTAGGGGCGTCAGGCGATTTTTTTTTTCTTCCAAACGCCCCTCTGTGTTAGGGCTCCTGTACACTGGATGTTTGGAAAACTCTTCTGAACGATGGAGACTGACTGCTGGAAAACGTAGGTTAAAAGACGTCTGTTTAGCCACGTTTGCATTGCTCGTTTTTTTTTTTAAGATAACCTCAGGAGACCTTCCAAAATGCCCAGAAAAACAGTAAAAATGTAACTATTTCAGACATTTTGAGAGAAATAGAGCAGAAGCAGAGAGATCAGTATGTATTGAGATGACCTGTCTTTTCTGGTTGTATTCACTATGGATCCCATCATGAGCATAATGCGGCGGGTTCTACCATTGTTTCCTTCACGCAAAACCTGGAACTGGCTGCGCTAGTGTACCGGGTCCATTTGAATACCTGGAACTGCCTGCGCTGGTCTACCGGGTCCATTTGAATACCTGGAACTGGCTGCGCTGGTGTACCGGGTCCATTTGAATACCTGGAACTGGCTGCGCTGGTGTACCGGGTCCATTTGAATACCTGGAACTGGCTGCGCTGGTGTACCGGGTCCATTTGAATACCTGGAACTGGCTGCGCTGGTGTACCGGGTCCATTTGAATACCTGGAACTGGCTGCGCTGGTGTACCGGGTCCATTTGAATACCTGGAACTGGCTGCGCTGGTGTACCGGGTCCATTTGAATACCTGGAACTGGCTGCGCTGGTGTACCGGGTCCATTTGAATACCTGGAACTGGCTGCGCTGGTGTACCGGGTCCATTTGAATACCTGGAACTGGCTGCGCTGGTGTACCGGGTCCATTTGAATACCTGGAACTGGCTGCGCTGGTGTACCGGGTCCATTTGAATACCTGGAACTGGCTGCGCTGGTGTACCGGGTCCATTTGAATACCTGGAACTGGCTGCGCTGGTGTACCGGGTCCATTTGAATACCTGGAACTGGCTGCGCTGGTGTACCGGGTCCATTTGAATACCTGGAACTGGCTGCGCTGGTGTACCGGGTCCATTTGAATACCTGGAACTGGCTGCGCTGGTGTACCGGGTCCATTTGAATACCTGGAACTGGCTGCGCTGGTGTACCGGGTCCATTTGAATACCTGGAACTGGCTGCGCTGGTGTACCGGGTCCATTTGAATACCTGGAACTGGCTGCGCTGGTGTACCGGGTCCATTTGAATACCTGGAACTGGCTGCGCTGGTGTACCGGGTCCATTTGAATACCTGGAACTGGCTGCGCTGGTGTACCGGGTCCATTTGAATACCTGGAACTGGCTGCGCTGGTGTACCGGGTCCATTTGAATACCTGGAACTGGCTGCGCTGGTGTACCGGGTCCATTTGAATACCTGGAACTGACTGCGCTGGTGTACCGGGTCCATTTGAATACATGGAAAACGCTTTGCATGCATTTCTGATGATTAAAAAGGCTCTGGACAGCATCTGGACATGGAACAGTTAAAAAAACGCTTCTAAACGCAAACGCTTATAAAAGCGGCTAGCCGCGTTTACAAGCTTTTGGAACGCTGATAAAATCTACTCCTGAACGCAAGTTTGGTGCGTTCAAAAAAATGACTGTAATCTCAACTGGCTGTAAACGGCTATGTACATGGACACATAGGAAAACATTAGGGAGAGTTCAGGGGCTGCTAAAAAAAAAAAAACCGCAGAAAAGCTCCTAAACGCGAGTTTATCAGCTGCAGGGTTCATGAGCCCTTAGCCTTTGTCTCCACACACAGACTTTTAGCAACATTTGGAGGCAGTTAAAAAAACTAAAACAAAAGAAAAAACCCACTGACAAGTGCGTCCAGGAGCAGCAGCTTTTCAGCAGAAAAAATAAATTTGATACATCTAAAAACGTGGTAATGCCAGGCACCTTTTAGAGCTTGAGCACTAATTAATTTCAATGGCTAGAATAAATTATTATTCTGGCCAATGAAATGGATTGGCGCCTAAATGCTTGTAAGAGCATTATACGTTTTTAGAAGTGCCAGGCATTTTTTCTGCAAAAACGCTGCTGCCAGGAAGAAAGGCTTCTAAGAGAGTTTTTAAAAGGTCCTGTGCGCATGAGGTCTTTAGAGTGTCATTAAACCCACATTATAAAACAAAATATAGAGAGAATATGAGATTTGTTTTCTGCATTCTGCAAAAAACCTGGTTGATCCTGCTGCTCTCTATCTCCACCTTCTGTCCATGTCCCCAATTCAGCTAGGCAGCTGTGGTGGCAACTCTGCACATGCTCAGTTTTCAGCGAGTTTCTATGCTGAGCATATCCTCCCTATCACATCTGAGCAGCCCATGTGACTATATAGTCACAGATGAGGGTGTATACACAGTGGTGTAAACACTATAGGGGTGGGATATTACATCTTTATTGATGAAGGCTTCATTTACCTCTTATTCTAAGACACAGGCTGGAGGGGCGTGACACATCCTGTTAACTGGTAGAAATCCACCCATATCATGTTTTTGCCAAAAAGTAATAGATTTAATTTCAAATATATATTTGTGTGACAATTTTAATGATATTATTTATTTTTACTTTTATATCCCAAAAGCTTTATTTTTTATTATTTTGAATATGTGACCAGCAGGACTAGAAGCTCCTCCTGCTTTTGTTTTCCTGCAGACAGGCTGTAAATGAGCTGGGTTATGTGACAGCCGTATATCGATTAGGAAAAAGGTAGATTTTTTTTTTTTAAATAATTACAGTGCCGTCATCTATATACAGAAATAGAAGGGATAATGTAAATTAAACCGTGTGTGTTTAGTATCACTTTGAGTTCTATATTGTGTTATTACTGAGCAGCTGTCCTGGGGAAGAATCTAATTTCCTGAAACCCGGGAGCCCCAGGCTCTCCATTTATCCACTCAGGGGTTAAATATTCCAAATAAAACTTTTAAACAAACTGTTTAGCTGAGGAGGTCCCTAGACTTCCCTGCTTTCCGACTGAGGATCCAGAGCTTCAGAATGGAACATATTTTCACAGTGATGTCACCCAAGCAGCTCATGTTTGTTTAGTAGTATTTACGGACCGACAGATGATTCCGATTAGGAAAATAATTGGTTCGTGTCTTTTGACATAATGGAAAGAGCCCACCACGTGTCGATTTAGGAAAGCAATGTAATAATTCGAGGCAGCTGCTGAGGAACTACAATGCCGAGCAGTCAGCTAAAAGCTACAGAGAGGATTTGGCTACCTCGGCCTGCTAGCTGTATGCCTGAGGTACTCTTACTTCTTAGGGTTTACTTTGTGTATCTAAAGACAACTTTTTAAAAAGTTTTTTAAAAACAATGGCGAGGGACTTAGAACTCGTCAAGCTTCCATTACTGGGTATGTAAGAAGGGGAGCACTCAAAGCAGAATGTAGAAGGTCCAGAATGATTTTATTCAGATTCCTATGTCATAAAAAGCCAACATGTTTCAGGGTTCAGAGGGTTCCCTTCATTGGAGCTTGCTACGCAAAATGTTCCTTAGCAATACCGCTGAAGGAAACCTCCATACAACAACTGGCTGCAGGTTCCAGGCCTTCTGCCCACCTCCTCTCCACAATATTAAGAAAACAGACGTCTAGGCCGCACCCCATTGTACCATTACATGGTCAGACATCTTACTTTTCTGCCTGTTGGCTAAGATCAAGTGTCGTATCTGTTCTTATCCGTGTCCAGGAAGGACGCTTCACCACTATTCTGGCCTTTTGCCAAGAACGGTTGGTTGTATAGTGCTCTTCCTAGTGTGATGAAGGGTGATCAGGAGAGCCCTCAGCTAATACGTGGTTGTTGACATTGGCTAACCAAGATGAGTGGGGTCTGCTTGGCCTTTTGGTTAAGTGGACAAGAGTACCTTGCCCCCTGGCAGATCAGGGAAGGGCCCTTCTTCAGAAGGGGACAAGTGATACACCTTCTCTTGGGTTTTTTTACCGACCCATTGCCGCCTCAAAGGCAAAAAAAAAATGATTATATTATACAGGATTTGTATAGCGCCAACATAAAACGACATTTTACTTGATGTTGCTCTTCAATTGGAGTATCAGTAAAGGAGTCATGTACCGAAACTGCCTTACTCAAACTCTCCAATGACCTGCTAACCGCCAAAGCTAATGGCCACTATTCAGTGCTCCTACTCCTTGACCTCTCTGCGGCCTTCAACACAGTCGACCACCCCCTCCTCCTCAAAAAACTACACTCCCTCGGCCTCAGAGATTCTGCTCTCTCCTGGCTCTCATCCTACCTGCCACAACGCTCTTTCAGCGTTCCCTATAATGCTACCACCTCCCCCTCACTCCCCCTCTCTGTTGGGGTCCCTCAAGGGTCTGTCCTCGGGTCCCTTCTCTTCTCCATCTACACCTCCTCCCTTGGCCAACTCATACACTCTCACGGCTTCAACTACCACCTCTATGCCAACGACACATAAATCTATCTCTCAACCCCCCACCTCACCCCCTCGGTCTCCGCCCGAATCACACACCTAATGAGCGACATATCTGACTGGATGTCTCTCCACTTCCTTAAACTGAACCTCTCCAAAACCGAGTTTCTTGTCTTCCCCCAGGCCGCACACCACCCCCCATTGACTTCTCCATCACATCCAACAACGCCACCATCAAACCCGCCCCGCAGGCCAGAGTACTTGGTGTCATTCTGGACTCCAACCTATCCTTCCAGCCCCAAGTCCAATCTTTAACAAACGCGTGCAGACTCCACCTCCGCAACATCGCCAAAATACGCACGTTCCTCACCCCAGAAACCACTAAACAGCTCATCCACTCCCTCATCATATCACGACTCGACTACTGCAACTCCCTCCTCACTGGCCTGCCTCGCCGCTGGCTATCCCCGCTTCAGTACATCCTGAATACGGCTGCCAGACTCATTCACCTTTCCAACCGCTCCGTCTCCGCCACCCCCCTCTGCCAATCCCTCCACTGGCTTCCGATTGCGCAACGGATCAAATTCAAAATCCTAACACTGACGTACAAAGCTGTCCACCATACTGCCCCGTACTACATCACTGACCTAATATCCAAGTACCGCCCAGCACACACACTACTCCTCACAAGACCACCTTCTCTCTAGTTCCCTGGTCTCCTCCTCCCGTGCCGCCTCCAGGACTTCTCCAGGGTGTCATCCCATCCTCTGGAACTCCCTGCCCCAACCCATCAGATTATCACCTACTCTCCTCTCCTTTAGGCGCACCCTGAAAACCCATCTCTTTAGGGAAGCCTACCCCACCCCCTGCTAACCTGTCAATCTCCTCCACTCTTCCTACCACTCCATCCCCCACAGCTATCTCCTCCTGTGCCACCATCCCCTCCCTTCTAGATTGTAAGCTTGAAAGAGCAGGGCCCTCGATCCCCTCATGTTTTGCATTGTATTGGTATTGTTCTGTCACATGTTCTGTCCCCCTTTGTAATGTACATGCGCTGAGCGAACCATTGGCGCTTTATAAATACTGTATAATAATAATAATAATGTGTGGCCAGGGAGTTCATGTAATGTCATTGATGAAAGCTTATTACGATTTGAGAGGGTTATTTAGTTATGTCCCATGTTACAAAGTGTAAAGTTCTTGATCGGATTTGTAACATGTATGGCCATCCTTAGAGGAATTTTTTCCCTACTTTGTTTCCTCTCACTTCCTGGGGTGTCTACAGAACAGGAAATAAAAGGAAATCTACCCAATAGGGCATGGATGTCAAACCCATCCTTACCGTGGTTTGTAACCCTTCCCTACTTTAACGATGATGGAGAAAGAAAACTTTAGATGCACTTAAATGAGCATTAATGCACGTTTATTCACGTACATGCGCTGCAGTGCCATTGGCGGATACTGTATGGTGGATGGCGGATACTGTATATGGGAGTTGGCATAGCCTTAAATGGGTTCACCTTTACCAAAAAACTGCCAATATAGATATGGCACCCCTTACTGCAAGCTCATGGGTGTAAATCCAGACTTATGGAAACGACTGGAAGTCCCAAGAGCCGATGCTGCCTCTAGGCCTCAGGTCAAGCTTGCGCCATGATCTAATGTGATTGCCTCGTAGTCATGAGGTGAATTTTATTTCAGGCTATTTGGGGAAAAAGTGATACTTGATCATCTATTCTTTATGGTACAGAATGATTGTGTTTCCCGACGACTGATTAGGAAGATGCTTCTAGAAGACGGATTAATTATTGATTCTGCTGCCATAAAGGCACTTTCATCTATTCCAGCGTTACAGTACATAATATTTTTCTCCAGTCCTACTGTGTTCATTGTTTCCAATTTACGAGTGCCGTGGCGGAGATGGGAGCGATTTTCGGTACTCATTAAAAAAAAAACATAGTTCTTCGGATTCTTTTTTCTAATTTATTTCAAAGAATTTGTAACTCTGAATATGGTCACTGTTGTATTCTTGTTTTGAAATAGGCGCATCAGTCTGTGGTAAAATGGTGGTGTGCGTGCTGAGGTAATACAGCGAGGAATCCTCTTGTCCAGGCTTGTAGTAAACGGTTAAATGTGAGATTGTGTTACTGACATTTGTCTAACAGTGAAACGCCTGACGTCCTATCAGACATCCCCTTTTTATACATGTTGGCCAACAAACAGGGCGGCCATTTTGTCTGTGGACGTTGTGATGGTGATGATGCTGATGTTTGGATAATCTCTTCCTTTTGGGCCTTGTCTGTCTGGTCCTCCTATTGTAAAGAGAAATGTGTATAGCCAGCATTTGAAAAACTTTCAGTCGCTTTTCCAGCGAGATGCCGGGCAAAGGAGGGCAGTCTAGATCTCCAGAAAAGACACTCTTGGGCCCCATTCACACCTGATCATAGTGTTTTTGTGCTTTTTTTTCGCTCGTTTTGTTGCATGTTTTTATGCGGGTTTATGTTTGTGCGTGATTTGTTCAGGTGCTTTGGGGCTTTTTGAGTTCTGACGTTTTTGTTTTTGCCAATAGAGAAAAATTTAATCTGTGACACCAATTGTCTAATTTACTGTCTATGCTGGCCCAGCTCTTCCACCAGGGAACTAGAGAGAAGGAGGTCTTGTGAGGAGCGGAGTGTGCGTGTTGGGCGGTACTTGGATATTAGGTCGGTGATGTAGTTCGGGGCAGTGCGGTGGACAGCTTTGTTCGTCATTGTTAGGATTTTGAATTTGATCCGTTGCGCAATCGGAAGCCAGTGGAGGGATTGGCAGAGGTGCTGATCCCTGCTCTGACAACTGCCGGTTCTCGGCAGTACTTTCCTTGCGCTCTGACAGCGTGACGAAAGTGCAGCCGAGAACCGGCAATTGCATTTCCCGGTGATCAGTGTGTCATTGGACACGGCTGATCACGTGTTAAAAGGCCGCTGTGATTTTACCACATCACGTGATCAGCTGTGTCACGGAGATCGCCAGGCGCACGCCCCCGGGGGACGTCATATGACGCCCTCCCAGAAATGGCCGGCCACAGTGTACCCGTCATTCGGCTATCTACGGTTGGCAAGAAGTTAAATGACTGGTCTCATGCTAATCCAGGGTCTTCAGTACTTTTTGAATGGCTGACCTTTAACAAGCATGCGGCGAAGGAGGAAGCCGGATAATCGCACCGTACTGCGTTTTCAGGAGGGGGTCGTCAGTGGCAGCGTCAGTATTTTTAAGTGCAATTATGGAAATTGGGCCTTTGCAGTTTGTGTTTTAATCACAACAATTTGGTAAGGGAAAGGCCTTCGGTAAACTGAGATTCCTGCTGTGCTGCAGATCTTAATCTGAGATTTGTGTTGACCCTAAAGTGCTTTTTACTGCTTCCTCTCTCTTTATATAAAGCATCTCACGAATCCTGGAATGGAGTCTGGCCTTGTGAGAACCATAAAGTTTGCTGCCCGCATTGGTCATTGCGGATCTTTGTGTCGGTGACAGCGTCTCGGCGCGTAAGTCACAGAGCTGTAAAGGATGCTGGTTGTAACCTGGGCGCCGCGTCCACGCGCTCCCGGGGGAAGAGATTTTTGTGAAGTGATGGCTGAGCTTCTGCTGGTAGTATGAAATATTAAGCACCTCTCTGGTGCTCTTGTGACGTTCTCTTCTTTGTGTCTCCGGCTGACTCTGCTAATCTGAGGTGTGCGCGGGCCTGCGTGCTTGTCATCAGCATCCATTATTAACATGTTTTTTCCATCACTCTATAGTTGGAGCGATAGTTCCGCTGTGAGGAGCCAAACTTCTCACTTTTAACTCCGTCTTCTTTTCAGGCGCCTTTACTTTACTGAAGCTGTGAGAAGCTATACATTACAAGATGATTGCAGGGTAGTTCACCATGGTGATATCTGGTTGCTATGGATAGCTTTCCATGGTGATGTCTGGTTTGTTTTGGATAGCTTGCCCTGGTGATATTTGGTTGCTATGGGTAGTTCATCCCGGTGGTATCTGGTTGCTGTGGGTAGCTTGTCCTTGTGGTATCTGGTTTTATGGGCAGCTCATTCTGGTGATATCTGATGGCTATGAGTGAACTCATCCTGGTAATCCTTGATTTTCTACGGGTATCTCCTTCTAATGCTATCTGGTTGCTTTGGGTAACTAATGCTGGTGATATATGGTTGCTATGGATAGCTCGACCTGGTGGTGTCTGTTTTACTATGGGTAACTTGTCCTGGTGGTGTCTGGTTGCCATGGATGACTCGTTCTGGTGGTGTCTGGTTGCCATGGGCGGCTCGCCCTTGTGGTGTCTGGTTGTCATAGGCAGCTCGTCCTTGTGGTCTCTGGTTGCCATGGGCGGTTCTTCCTGGTGGTGTCTGGTTGCCATGGGTGGCTTACCCTGGTGGTATCTGGATGCCATTGGTGGCTCACCCTGCTGGTGTCTGGTTGCCATGGGTGGCTCACCCTGGTGGTGTCTGGTTTCCATGGGCGGCTCGTGGTGGTAATGTCTGGTTGCCATAGGCGGCTCGTCGTGGTGGTGTCTGGTTGCCATGGGCGGCTTGTCGTGGTGGTGTCTGGTTGCCATGGGCGGCTCGTCGTGGTGGTGTCTGGTTGCCATGGGCGGCTCGTCGTGGTGGTGTCTGGTTGCCATGGGCGGCTCGTCGTGGTGGTGTCTGGTTGCCATGGACGATGCGTCCTGGTGGTGTCTGGTTGCCATGGGCATCTCATCCTACTAACATCTTATTTTCTATGGGTAACTATCTGATTACTATAGGTAGCTAGGACTGATGATATCTGGTTGCTATGGGTATCTCCTTCTGATATCTGGTTGCTATAGGTAGCTCATTTCTGTGATATCTGGTTGCTATGGGTAGTTCAAGTGAAATTTGACTGCTATGGATAGCTAGTCCAGTTGATATCTGGTTGCTATAGGCAGCTCATCCTGGTGATATCTGGTTGCTATGGGTAGCTCATCCTAGTGATACCTGGTTAGCTGTGGGTAGCTAGTCCTGATGATGTCTGGTTGCTATGGGTAGCTCATTTTGTTGATGTCTTGCTATGGGGAGCTTGCCCTGATGATATCCGCTTGCCCTGGTTAGCATGCCCTAGTGATATCTAACTGCTATGGGTGGCTTGCCCTGGTTAGCATGCCCTAGTGATATCTAACTGCTATGGGTGGCTTGCCCTGGTGATTTCAGGTTTCCTTTGGGTACCCTGTTCTTGATATATCGGGTTGCTCGTCCTGGTGATATCTGGTTGCTATGGGTGCCTTGTCCTAGTGATATCTGGTTGCAATCGGTCGCTTCTCCTGATATCTGGTTGATATGTGTAAGCTAGTCCAGGTGATGTCTGGTTGCTATGAGTAGCTTGCCCTGGTGACATCCAGTTGCTGGGGGTTGCTTGCCTTGGTGGTATCTGGTGGCTATGGGTCTCTTCTCCTGATATCTGGTTGATGTGTAAGCTAGTCCAGGTGATGTCTGGTTGCTGTGGGTAGCTTTCCCTGGTGGCATCCAGTTGCTGGGGGTTGCTTGCCTTGGTGGTATCTGGTGGCTATGGGTCGCTTCTCCTGATATCTGGTTGATGTGTAAGCTAGTCCAGGTGATGTCTGGTTGCTATGAGTAGCTTGCCCTGGTGACATCCAGTTGCTGGGGGTTGCTTGCCTTGGTGGTATCTGGTGGCTATTGGTCGCTTCACATGATATCTGGTTGATATGTGTAAGCTAGTCCAGGTGATGTCTGGTAGCTAGGAGTAGCTTGCCCTGGTGGCATGCAGTTGCTGTGGGTTCTTGCCTTGGTGGTATCTGATGGCTATGGTAATGCACATGCTGTGCCCATGTGATAAGTTGCCTTGGATGGCCTGTGATGACCAGTGATGTTCTTTTATTTACTTATCTGCACTTGCCCTGTCGAACATATGTGCATACGGCTGTGCGTACATATACCTTATTGCATGCTTGTATGCAATAATGTAAATTTTTTGGAAGCTTTGGTATGTTGCAGCATTTTTTATTCTTTTTGGTGGCTGCTGTTGGAGACCTCACCTTGGAAATTTTAGTTTCTTTTGACATACTGAGCTTCGATATCGTAAATTGCTGATCTGGATCTTATGTGCAGATTAGAGAATCGCGCTTTCCTGATCTGCATTTTTGCTCTGGGTCAATGATTAGTGATGCCAGAGGGTCAGAATAACAGCCAGTCAAATAGCATGTTCTGGAGGAGGACAGCAATGGTAGTTCTGTGTTTCTCTCATGGGAAGTTTGCTTTAAAGCCCAACTCCATCCAAACTTTTTATTGCGTTCTAGATAGAGCAGAGGAAGGTTAGAGCCTCTGTTTTGTTTTTGTTGCCGTATGTGTTCATAAGGCTTTTTCACCAGCGTGCGTATGCTCATGCGCTGAGATGCATTATGGCGCGCCGTAACGTGCCGTGCAAATGTGTCATACTGGTTTCAGTGCACATCAACACAGCATGTTGGTAGGAAACGGAATCAATGAAGCACATAATAGGACAAATTTGCCTTTGCCTTGCCTACAGTTGTGTTCAAAATAATAGCAGTATGTTGAAAAAAGTGAATAAAGCTGAAAATCCTTCTAATAGCTTTTATTTCCATCCACACAAATGCATTGGGACCACGACACATTCAATTCCAAATCAAAACATGAAGAAAAATACATCAAATTTGTGTTGTTCCTCCAAAAAAATGGAAGAAAAGTGAATATTAGACGGTTCAAAAAAATCGCAGTGTTTGTATTCTTCTTTACAAACTCAAACATTCACTATATAAACTGAAAAATGTTTGAAGATTTTGCTTTCCTTTGAATGACTTCATGAATATTTGGTTGTAGTCGCACTGTTTCTGAGAACTGCTGTACATCTGTGTTGCATGGAGTCACCCAACTTCTGGCCCCTGTGATCAGGTATTCCAGCCCAGGATGATTGGACTACATTCCACAGTTCTTCTCTATTTCTTGGTTTTGCCTCAGAAACTGCATTTTTGATGTCACCCCACAAGTTTTCTATTGGATTAAGATCCGGGGATTGGGCTGGCCACTCCATAACGTCAATCTTGTTGGTCTGGAACCAATATGTTGCACGTTTACTGGTGTGTTTGGGGTCGTTGTCTTGTTGGAACATCCATTTCAAGGGCATTTCCTCTTCAGCATAAGGCAGCATGACCTCTTCAAGTATTCTGATGTATTCAAACTGATCCATGATCCCTGGTATGCGATAAATAGGCCCAACACCGTAGTATGAGAAACATCCCCTTATCATGATGCTTGCACCACCATGCTTCACTGTCTTCACAGTGTACTGTGGCTGGAATTCAGTGTTTGGGGGTCGTCTGACAAACTGTTTCCGGCCACTAGACCCAAAAAGAACAATCTTACTTTCATCAGTCCACAAAATGTTGCGCCATTTCTCTTTAGGCCAGTCAATGTGCTCTTTGGCAGATTGTAACCTCTTCAGCACATGTCTTTTTCCCAACAGTGGGACTTTGCGGGGGCTTCTTGCAGATAGCTTGGCTTCACAATAGCTTGGCGTCTTCTAATTGTAACAGTCCTCACAGGGAGCTTCACACCTTCTTTCATCTTCCTGGAGCTGATTGTTGGCTGAGTCCGCGCCATTTTGGCTATTCTTCTATCCATTTGAATGGTAGTTTTTCGCTTTCTTCCACGTCTTTCATGTTTTGGTTGCCATTTTAAAGCATTTGTGATCATTTTAGCTGAGCAGCCGATCATTTTCTGCACTTCTTTATATGTTTTCCCCTCTCCAATCAACTTTTTAATCAAGGTACGCTGTTCTGAACGATGTCTGGAACGACCCATTTTCCTCAGAACTTCAGAGAGAAATGCACTGTAACCAGCATGTACAACATTTGCTGCCTTCCTTCCTTAAATAAGGGCAATAATTGAACCTGTTTTTCAAAGAATGAATGACCTCACTAATAAAACTCCACACTGCTATTATTTTGAACATGCCCCTTTCAATTAGTGATTCAATTACACAGAATCAGCAGCATGCATGTCATGACTGTTGGGTCTGTTGGATTTCTATTACTCTACTACACCTGCTAGTAAATTATTTGCCATGTAGAAATATCATTTCTACCAAAAACAGTGATTGATCCGGTTAGTGATGTCTGACTGCTATTATTTTGAACACAACTGTATATGTTGGGGCTGCCCAGTGTAGCCCAATAGAGCGGGTATGAACGGACCCTCGCGTATTCCATTTGGTAAGTGGGTTTTTTTGGGGTTTTTTTTGCCGTACAGCTTGTTGTTGGTCTGAGAAATGTACATTATTGCAAAAAATATAACCTATACATAGAATGAGAACTCCTGTCAGTACTGCGCCAATAAATAGAGCCATTAGTGCACCTTGTTTCTCTGTATTTGCATTAGGGAGGTGATAACGTATCCCGCCATAATGTGACCTTTCTGGAATCCGAGGGTTAAAGTTACACAAGACGTTACTCTTGAAAATCCTGCAATCCCGCATCCCGCTTTCTCTGTGTTGTAAAGCGAATGTATCAGTTACTTGGCCGTCTATCACTGTCTGGCCGGCTAGATGGGTGTATCAGATTTGCACCCGAGGCCAAATATCTCTATTGATACCCGATACGCGGAGTAGTTGGGGAACTCACTTCTACGGTTACAGCGTATCACTGCTACTAAGCCGGAACTGCAGATGCACTAATCATGGCTGCAGTGCTTATTCAGCACAGGTCACCCGACCATGTTGTGGCCCCTCGGCAGATGAAAGCCGCGCATGTGTGGCGAACCAGCAGACACCAATCACTTTGCTTCCTGAAGGCGAATCGGAGAAAGATGATTGATTGTTATGGGTTACTGCCCAGGGCTCTTCACCTCGTCAAAAAAGCCAGATTTAAATTCAAGCTTAACCACTTGACTACCAGCCTGTAATACCCTTTCATTACCAGGCTATTCAGTTTTCAGGGCTTTTAATAGTTTGACAATTACCCAGTCATCTAACATGCTACTGAATTTATATCCTTTTTTTTTTAGATAGATGGAGCTTTCTTTTGGTGGTTTTGAATAACTGTTGTTGTTGGGATGTTGTTGACTGTGTATTGCATTTCTTAAGGCCTTAAAATGTCAGGACAGTTCAAACACCCCCAAAATTATGTTTAGTTATTATATTTAAAATTATTAGTTTAGGACATATATAGTGTATACAGTGCAGCAGGGGTAAGGACTATGGAATGCACAGAACAGCTTGTAGATTTCAGTGGTCAGGAGTTGGTGCCCCCTTATGGTGGTGGTCAGGAGATGGTGCCCCCCTATGGTGGTGTTCAGGAGTTGGTGACCCCCTATGGTGGTGTTCAGGAGTTGGTGCCCCCCTTATGGTAGTGTTCAGGAGTTGGTGGCCCCCCATGGTGGTGGTCAGGAGATAGTACCCCCCCTATGGTGGTCAGGAGTTGGTGCCTCCCCTATGGTGGTGTACAGGAGTTGGTGCCCCCTTATGGTGGTGGTCAGGAGATGGTACCTCCCTATGGTGGTGGTCAGGAGTTGGTGCCCCCCTATGGTGGTGGTCAGGAGTTGGTGCCCCCCTATGGTGGTGGTCAGGAGTTGGTGCCCCCCCCATGGTGGTGGTCAGGAGTTGATGCTTCCCCTATGGTGGTGGTCAGGAGTTGATGCCCCCCCTATGGTGGTGGTCAGGAGTTGGTGCCCCCCCTATGGTGGTGGTCAGGAGTTGGTGCCCCCCCTATGGTGGTGGTCAGGAGTTGGTGCCCCCCCTATGGTGGTGGTCAGGAGTTGGTGCCCCCCCTATGGTGGTGGTCAGGAGTTGGTGCCCCCCCTATGGTGGTGGTCAGGAGTTGGTGCCCCCCCTATGGTGGTGGTCAGGAGTTGGTGCCCCCCCTATGGTGGTGGTCAGGAGATGGTGCCCCCCTATGGTGGTGGTCAGGAGTTGGTGCTCCCCTATAGTGGTGGTCAAAAGTTGGTGCTCCCTTATGGTGGTCGTCAGGAGATGGCGCCCCTCTATGGTGGTGTTCAGCAGATGGTGCCCTTTCTATGGTGGTGGTCAGGAGTTGGTGCCCCCCTTATGGTGGTGGTCAGGAAATGGTGCCCCCCTTATGGTGGTGGTCAGGAGATGGTGCCCCCCCTATGGTGGTGGTCAGGAGATGGTGCCCCCCTATGGTGGTGGTCAGTAGATGGTGCCCCCCTATGGTGGTGGTCAGAAGATGGTGCCCCCCTATGGTGGTGGTCAGGAGTTGGTGCACCCTTATGGTGGTGCTCAGGAGTTGATGCCTCCCCCCCTATGGTGGTGGTCAGGAGTTGGTGCCCCCCCTCATGGTGGTGGTCAGGAGTTGGTGCCCCCCCCCAATGGTGGTGGTCAGGAGTTGGTGCCCCCTTATGGTGGTGGTCAGGAGTTGGTGCCCCCCCTATGGTGGTGATCAGGAGATGATGCCCCCTTTACTGCTCAGCGGCTCCTTTCAGGAAATGCCTAGTAATACTGGGTATGGAGGAGCTTACTCCATGTGACATTGGGGCCAGTTAGCTCTGTCATGGCATGGAAGAAGCCCATAGCCCTGTGTAAGCTATGAGCCTGATGGCTGAATGAAGCAGAAGAAAGCAATTTCTAGGTAGCTAAAATAGAGTTTGGGCTTGTAAATGAACAAGATTTGAGCGTATGGACTCAAAAAATCCCTCCTCAACCACTGGAGAGATTTAGGCTTCTTTCACATAGGCAGTACTGCTTACCTCCCTCTGAAAACCGATCCATGGTGGATCTCTTCAAGGAGGGCAGTATAGCAGCAGACACTACTGCCGAGGCGGCCTGCCTCCATGTCCTAAGTGCCTTCTATTGCGTTCTAGGGCGAGCTTGAAGGGGTAAAGCAGGTGGTGAGAAGATGATACATTGCCTCCTCACTGCCTTTTAAATGCTCTCTGATCAGAGAGATCCAAATGCAGATCAGTCTTTAGAGATCAATACACATGTGAACAAGTCCTAAAGCCCCTTTCAAGCGAAGGGTCCGATCAGGTCTGCCTGTCTGTTTTTCAAGTGGACCTGTTCAGACGGTCCACCCGCTTACCTCCGTCCCCCTTGGTTTAGGCAGATGGGAACAGAGGGCAGTCAGGTATAAACGTACAATGGAGTCCATTCACACTCAACCGCCCATCGAGTCGAACGTGGTCAGTCTGTGTTCACTCTGCAGAAACTGTCATCTCTGAGCAACAGATCTGTGGACAGGTCTCCTGCTGAACAAAATGGAGTTTGCCCCATGTGAAGAGGCCTAACTTTTATTGTTTTAATTGCAACCCACAATTTTACATTGTGCTCTGCTTTTAGCTCTCTGTCTTAAGGGGACCCCATTGAACTCCGTGCCCAAGTGAAAAATGATGCAGCCGCAAAGCAAAACATGGCAACCACGGCATGTGTACAGCCCATGGAAACTCGGGCACTGCCCGGGGTCAGTAGAGGGCCCCATGGTACCTTTTTCATAGGCTTTTTTGAGTTTGGGCAAGGACACAGGGGCCCCATAATCCCCTATTGCCCGGGGGCCCCAGTCCGCCCCTCGTCAGGACACAAGCCGGGATCAGTACACAGCCGGGCATTAAGCTACAGGAAGACAAGACAGGAGTAAGAATACAAGCCCAGGTCACAGCAAGTAGACAGAAATCCAAGGCCAGGTAGGGGCAGGGGCGGACTGACCATTTGGAAATTTGGGCACTGCCCAAGGGCCCGGGGTCAGTAGGGGGCCCCATGAGATGCCTCTGGTACCTTTTTCATAGGCGTTTTTGAGTTTGGGCAAGGACACGGGCCCCATGATCCCCTATTGCCCGGGGGCCCCATGAGCTGTCAGTCCGCCCCTGGTCAGGACACAAGCCGGTATCAGTACGCAGCTGGGAATTAAGCTACAGGAACACAAGACAGGAGTCAGAATACAAGCCGAGGTCACAGCAGGCAGACAGAAATCCAAGGCCAGGTAGGGGCAGGGGCCGACTGACCATTTGGAAACTCGGGCACTGCCTGAGGGCCCGGGGTCAGTAGGGGGCCCCATGAGATGCCTCTGGTACCTTTTTCATAGGCTTTTTTGAGTTTGGGCAAGGACACAGGGGCCCCATGATCCCCTATTGCCCGGGGGCCCCATGAGTTGTCAGTCCGCCCCTGATTGTATCAATTTGGGTGGATGGCTGAGGGGGGTGGTAAAACCTCAGATCAGCCACTGCCTGTGTGAAAGAGCCGTTACAACACGCTTGAAAAGATTTCCAGCTTGGTGCTTATTAATGAGTTCAGTGTGTTAGCTTTTATCTCAGACAGTTTCGGTGGTCACCTATGGCCAACTTTATAAATCTTGGAATGAATTAAAAAAAAAAACAATTTTGGGTGCAAAAATAAATTTAGTGTGCACACCAAAAAAAAATATTTTTTTGTTGTTTACCTAATATAGAAACAGTTAATTCTTTCTTATATAAGGTCTCAGTGGAGGTTAAATTTGCTTCTTTTAAGCGTGCGTATGAGTGAGAATATAATATAACATTTGAAGCATTAAAAGGAGATTTCAGAAAAAGAAAAAAAAATCTTCAAAGCTGCAGTTGCTCCAGGGAATCCATTTTTGTTCGGTAATGGATTCTTGTGTTAGGGGAAGGTCTTGTAAAAGCAGCGAGTAATGGGTCCTTTTTATACTGATGTTCTGTTATTCGACAAGCTCATCAAAGACAGCCGGCTTCTGTGTGGTTTTTTTTTTTAAATCTCTTTCACGTGAAAGGCCAAATTAAATGGATGGCAACACAAACGTGAAGAAATGACTTTTCGCATTCCCGGACCTGTGAAAATGTCCTCGCTCTGTCTTTTTTCCACCGACGATTAACTCTCCGGTATCAGGTGGAAATTGAAAGATGGCTAAGCAAATGACTGCATGGCTTACCCATAATTCACTTCTGCCGGCTGGTTGACATTCCTCGTGTGAAGTCATTTGCAGTGTTTGACTTCGCTTAGGACCTTTTTTTTTTTTCTATTTAACCTTTTATTTTTTGAATATTTGAAAGATAAATCTGTGGACATAAAGTTCAATTTGTGAAGCTAACACAACAGGATAAGGACCCTTATGCAGGCCATAGACGGGGAGAAAACCAGCCATTTTTTTTTTTTTTTGAAAAACGAAAATTTGGTCGTTCAATCAGCCGACATTACCACTATATGTAAAAAAATGTCGACTGATTTTTGTCCCGTCTACGGCCAGCAATTATATAGAATATATGCAGAAGAAGAAGAAATAGAATATGCAGAAGAAGAAATAGAATATGAAGAAGAAAAAGTTGCAACATTGTATCTATTTGTATCCATTTCGGATACAGATGTTTCTATTCGGATACAAATAGATACAATGTTGCTATACTTTTAAATGTCAAATATAATATGGGACTGAAATTCTTTTTTTTTCTTCCTCTTGTTCATATTCTATTTCTCCTTCTCCCCTTCTCTCCTTCTCCTTCTCTCCTTCTCCTTCTTTCCTTCTCCTTCTTTCCTTCTCCTTCTGTCCTTCTCCATCTTTCCTTCTCCATCTTTCCTTCTCCATCTTTCCTTCTCCATCTTTCCTTCTCCATCTTTCCTTCTCCATCTTTCCTTCTCCATCTTTCCTTCTCCATCTTTCCTTCTCCATCTTTCCTTCTCCATCTTTCCTTCTCCATTTTTCCTTCTCCATCTTTCCTTCTCCATCTTTCCTTCTCCATCTTTCCTTCTCCATCTTTCCTTCTCCATCTTTCCTTCTCCTTCTTTCCTTCTCCTTCTTTCCTTCTCCTTCTTTCCTTCTCCTTCTTTCCTTCTCCTTCTTTCCTTCTCCTTCTTTCCTTCTCCTTCTTTCCTTCTCCTTCTTTCCTTCTCCTTCTTTCCTTCTCCTTCTTTCCTTCTTTCCTTCTCCTTCTTTCCTTCTCCTTCTTTCCTTCTCCTTCTTTCCTTCTCCTTCTTTCCTTCTCCTTCTTTCCTTCTCCTTCTTTCCTTCTCCTTCTTTCCTTCTCCTTCTTTCCTTCTCCTTCTCCTTCTTCTCCTTCTCCTTCTTGTTCATCTTCTTCATCTCCTCCTTCTCCTCCTTCTCCTTCTCCTCCTTCTTCTCCTTCTTCTTCTTTCCTTCTTCTTCTTTTCCTTCTACTTTCATGTCACTGCTCATGCACATTTTTAAATATCGGAAAAAGATCGGCAAATTTGTCTATCATTGCCATGCAAATCGGCAGAACAACAAATTTGGCCGATTATTTTCCAGCAGGACCGATAATCTAAAAGGTCAAAAATCACGAAAAATGGCCGACTGATTACTGCACTAACGATCCGAAAATTGGCCGTTTTTTTTTTTTTTTTTTTTTTTTTCCCCCGGTCTTTTTTCATCTCATCTATGGCCCGCATTACTTTCACAAAATGTCTTTTTTTTTTTTTTTGTAATATTAAAAAAATGTTTACATTTTTTTTTTCATTTATATTTTAGCTGAGAATTGAAAATGTGTTGCATAGCTCAAAATAAAGATCCTTCGTGAATGGAGCCCATATTCTTTTTCTGAGGTTGTTTCCTGGTTTCTTTGAAGTTTTTGGATTATTTTACGAAATAACCAGTCTTTTGATTTTTTTTTTTTTTTTTTTTTTTACCCACGATACATTTATCTCTTTGTAGGGTCCTACTATTTTTGCCTACTGCATAATTGCATCCGGTATTTATATTTCTGTGCATTAAACATAATTATAGAGCAATTCCAGGCAACAAGTGAAGCTGGTCTGGATCAACTCTGGGTATAGGATTCTAACTTTTTTTTTTTTTTTTTTTATTTAATGGTTGAACTGGATGGACTTTGTCTTTTTTTCAGCCAGACTAACTATGTAACTATGGTCGTTGAACTACAGGCGCTGTCCCACAAACACCACAGCTGAGTTTAAAGAGTAACTCCACTGTTGTTGAGAAAAAAAACAATCCCCTCTGGGTGATCTGTGTACGTTGCAGGGATTTTAACAAACTGTGTTGCAAATACCCACCTTTTTTTTATTCTGAAGAAATAGCTGTTTGTGCAAAGTGAATGTGAATGGAAATGATTTTATAATTATCAGTTATCTGTTGCACCAGCTGGGCTCTGAGGAAAGTGGCAGGGTCTGCATCCCTTTAGACATGATTTCCCCTTGGGAGTATCTCCCCAAAAATGAAAATTTTCTTGCAGGGGATACTCAAAATCTCATTTGTAACTTAGTGCAGACTTCTTGGAAAATCAGCGAGCAAATCACACAAGCAGGAAATGACATTTCTGGGGGCGTTCTGTACACCAACTGTGTACAGAGCGCCTCCAGGTAGCCATATTACATTTTAAAAAAAATTACAGCATTGCCGATTGGAAAGGTAGTTTTTAATAACATTCAATTACAATAGGAATTGTGTTGCATTGTATACGCTAAATGCTTTTTTAATGTGCTATTTTTCCTACAAATATGGAGTTACGCTTTAAAGCGTAACTAAAGTAAAAAAACAAAAATTATTTTCCCTGCACAAACTATTGGTGCTAAGTAAATCCTGTATTGTAAGAATTTGCTTCTAGTTCTAATGCTCAATTGTTTCATCCTGTTTCCTTACAATTCTGTATACGTAGTTTCTTATGAATACCTTAGAATTGTTCCAGATATTCCTATCTACATGTGTTTCCTTCATACCTGTGACTGCAATAATTCTGCCCTCTATCTCTTTGTAGCCACCAAGTTAGATGCACCGAGAGAACTGAGTTATGACAAGGTATGAGCCCAAGTGAGAGAACACATCACTGTCAATCCCTTTAGACAAGCATGTTCCTTCCTGCTGGCCACTGAATGGTGCAGGCTTTAGCAGTGTTGGTCAGTTACTTGTTTACAGTCCCAGAAGCAGGTCTGAGAATGTAATCGAGCAACTTATGGGCACTTTGCATAGCTGATGTCTACGCCATTCAGTGACCTGCTCTCTCCCTAAAACATGCGTGTCTAAAGGGTGCCCTGGAATATGTTTTCACTTTTGCAATCAGCAGGAATTTGATTTATCACTCCCGCTGCTGGCTGGTAGGAAGAACCAGAAACAGGGGCATCCCTAGGGTTGGTGTCACCCGGTGCGATAACACTTGGTGACAACCCCTCTGACGATCCCCGCAGAATGGATCGGATCTGTGGATTGAGCATAATGGATCGGACTCCGATCCATTACGCTCCCCAATCCGCAGATCCAGTCCATCCTGCGGGGATCGTCGGCTTTCTTTACAACTTACCTTTTCGTGGAGCGGGTCCGGTGTGACCCCATGTAGGTTGCATGCCGACGATCCCCGCAGGATAGTTCAGATCTGCGGATTGAGCATAATGGATCAGAGTCCGATCCATTATGCTCCCCAATCCGCAGATCCCATCCATCCTGTGGGAATTGTCGACTTGCAACCTATTTGGGGTTAACTGATCTCTCCACAAGCTCCATGAAAAGGTTTGTTTTTTCTTAAAGCAAGCCGACGATCCATCCTGCGGGGATCCTTTTCGTGGAGCGGGTCCGGTGTCACCCCGTATAAGTTGCATGCTGAAGATCCCAGCAGGATGGATCGGATCTGCGGATTGAGCATAATGGATCGGAGTCCGCTCCATTATGCTCCCCAATATGCTCCCCAATCCGCAGATCTGATTTATCCTGCGGGGATCCTTTTCGTAGAGCGGGTACGGTGTCACCCCGTATAGGTTGCATGCTGACGATCCCCGCAGGATGGATCGGATCTGCGGATTGAGCATAATGGATCGGAGTCCGCTCCATTATGCTCCCCAATCCGCAGATCTTATCCATCCTGCGGGGATCCTTTTCGTGGCGTGGGTCCGGTGTCACCCCGTATAGGTTGCATGCTGATGATCCCCGCAGAATGGTTCGGATCTGCAGATTGAGCATAATGGATCGGAGTCCGCTCCATTATGCTCCCCAATCCGCAGATCTGATCCATCCTGCGGGGATCCTTTTCGTGGAGCGGGTCCGGTGTCACCCCGTATAGGTTGCATGCTGACGATCCCCGCAGGATGGATCGGATCTGTGGATTGAGCATAATGGATCGGAGTCCGCTCCATTATGCTCCCCAATCCGCAGATCTGATCCAACCTGCGGGGATCCTTTTCATGGAGCGGGTCCGGTGTCACTCCGTGTGGTAAGTGTCACCCGATGCGGCGCGCACCCCCTCACCTACCTCGGGACGCCACTGTATTCATACATACATTTGAGATTTATATGAAAGATTTGGTTATATTTTCTTGATTGTTATAATGGAAGTCCCATTTGATATGGGATCAGTCTAACAGCCAGGCACATAGCATGTTCAGAAGGAGATCTGCAATGGCAACTTTTATAATCCTCCTAGGAAAGGTCTAAAAATCCTTTGCTGACATCGGCAGATCTTCATGGCCCCCTGTATTAACAGAAATAAGCAGAAAGTTTTGTTTCTTCTACTTATCGAAGAATTGTTAATTAACACGGCGTCGCCTTCATGTAGAAATATTAATTAGGTTTCCTATCAGGATGCATGTTCCTGGCAGCTAATGAGCCGGGACAGGGCCAGATCAATAGTCCCTTGATAGGCCTGAATAGATGTGAGTTGGGGGGGCGATTGCGACAGACAAAAGTGGTGATGCGTTAATGATACAGCAGCTCGGTCCATTGTGAAGGCGTCTTCGCTGTGCCGTTCTCCAGCTGTGCTCGTTCAGAGACGACTGAACAGCTGGAGTTTTGCATTTTGATCATTTCTGTAGGAAGGCTGCAAATTGCGGGGAGCGGCCCGGCAAGCAATTGGTGTCTGCAGAGTGGGATGTAAATAAAAAGCTGCCACTCCGCTTCCCTTTTCTTGCCTTGGCTTCTGTTTACTTACCATTCTCAACCAGGATATGGAGGAATATGCGCCAAGCTTGGCTGGTCTCCGAACTGTCTTTTGTAGCAGAAATGGCAACATTATTATTTTTACCCTAGTCCAGCCATTCTCGTTTCGTGGAATGCTAGGGTAGATAGAGGTTCCTTGATCTGTGGCTGGTTGACCCTCTTAAATGATGGTACCTGTATAGTTCCATGGTCAACACCATTTGGCAAAGCCACCAATGATCATTTTAGTTATCTTTAAGAGGGACATTATTCCTACATGACCACCATTGTAGGGGTGATTTTCCTATTGAATTGGTTTTGGGGTTCCCAAGACTTTTTAAAAAGTTCCTAGGAGAAATAGGAGGAATGTATAATAGGAACAGTGCTTCATCATTGGTGTCAGTGGGTGCAATAGTGCTCCTTCGTTGGTGTCAGTGCTCCATCGTTGGTATGAGTAGCAGCAATAGTGCTCTATTGTTAGTGTCAGTTGGAGAAGTAGTGTCCCATCATTGGTATCAGTGGGAGGAATAGTGCCCCATCATTGGTATCAGTGGGAGGAATAGTGCCCCATCATTGGTGTCAGTGGGAGGAATAGTGCCCCATCATTGGTGTCAGTGGGAGGAATAGTGCCCCATCATTGGCATCAGTGGGAGGAATAGTGCCCCATCATTGGCATCAGTGGGAGGAATAGTGCCCCATCATTGGCGTCAGTGGGAGGAATAGTGCGCCATCATTGGCGTCAGTGGGAGGAATAGTGCGCCATCATTGGCGTCAGTGGGAGGAATAGTGCCCCATCATTGGCATCAGTGGGAGGAATAGTGCCCCATCATTGGCATCAGTGGGAGGAATAGTGCCCCATCATTGGTATCAGTGGAAGGAATAGTGCCCCATCATTGATATCAGTGGCAGGCATAGTGTCCCATCATTGGTATCAGTGGGAGGAATAGTGCCCCATCATTGGTATCAGTGGGAGGAATAGTGCCCCATCATTGGCATCAGTGGGAGGAATAGTGCTCCATCACAGGTATTAGTGCCCTATCGTTGGTGTCGGTGGGAGGAATAGTGTCCCATCATTGGCATTGGTGGGAGGAATAGTGTCCCATCATTGGCATTGGTGGGAGGAATAGTGTCCCATCATTGGCATCGGTGGGAGGAGTAGTGTCCCATCATTGGCATCGGTGGGAGGAGTAGTGTCCCATCATTGGCATCGGTGGGAGGAGTAGTGTCCCATCATTGGCATCGGTGGGAGGAGTAGTGTCCCATCATTGGCATCGGTGGGAGGAGTAGTGTCCCATCATTGGCATCGGTGGGAGGAGTAGTGTCCCATCATTGGCATCGGTGGGAGGAGTAGTGTCCCATCATTGGCATCGGTGGGAGGAGTAGTGTCCCATCATTGGCATCGGTGGGAGGAGTAGTGTCCCATCATTGGCATCGGTGGGAGGAATAGTGTCCCATCATTGGCATCGGTGGGAGGAGTAGTGTCCCATCATTGGCATCGGTGGGAGGAATAGTGTCCCATCATTGGCATCAGTGGGAGGAATAGTGCCCCATCATTGGTATCAGTGGAAGGAATAGTGCCCCATCATTGATATCAGTGGGAGGAATAGTGCCCCATCATTGGTGTCAGTGGGAGGAATAGTGCCCCATCATTGGTATCAGTGGGAGGAATAGTGCCCCATCATTGGCATCAGTGGGAGGAATAGTGCTCCATCACAGGTATTAGTGCCCTATCGTTGGTGTCGGTGGGAGGAATAGTGTCCCATCATTGGCATTGGTGGGAGGAATAGTGTCCCATCATTGGCATTGGTGGGAGGAATAGTGTCCCATCATTGGCATCGGTGGGAGGAGTAGTGTCCCATCATTGGCATCGGTGGGAGGAGTAGTGTCCCATCATTGGCATCGGTGGGAGGAGTAGTGTCCCATCATTGGCATCGGTGGGAGGAGTAGTGTCCCATCATTGGCATCGGTGGGAGGAGTAGTGTCCCATCATTGGCATCGGTGGGAGGAGTAGTGTCCCATCATTGGCATCGGTGGGAGGAGTAGTGTCCCATCATTGGCATCGGTGGGAGGAGTAGTGTCCCATCATTGGCATCGGTGGGAGGAGTAGTGTCCCATCATTGGCATCGGTGGGAGGAGTAGTGTCCCATCATTGGCATCGGTGGGAGGAATAGTGTCCCATCATTGGCATCAGTGGGAGAAATAGTGTCCCATCACAGGTATCGGTGCCCCATCGTTGGTGTCAAAGGGAGGAGTAGTGCCCCATTGTTGGTCAGGGGGCTTGGTTGAAGGCGTGGAGGGGTTTCAAGCCTCCCTGACTACCAGGAGTCTCTTTCCGGGGTGTGGCTGTCTGTCTCTTTATAACCCTAGTATTTTTTTCCTTTATATTTAATAGTTTAAAAATGGCTGCGTACATAAGTGATGGGTTGTGCCTCTTAGGCCATCTCTGCTGCTTTATGTAAATAGTTTTCTATAGTCTGAAAATGTTGGTAGTAGACTATATATATATATATATATTCTGAACATGGATGTGTATTCCTTTTGTTTTCTGTTGTATGACTGTACTATGGTTATGTTTTTTACTTTTGTATACAATTATGTTACTTGATTCTTTCCAATAAAAGATCAATCGTGCCCCATCGTTGACGTCAGTGAGAGGAATAATGTTCCATCATTGGTGTCAATGGGAGGAATAGTACCCTATCATTGACATTGGTGGGAGGAATATTGTTCCATCATTGGTGTCAGTGTTAGGAATAGTACCTGATCGTTGGAATCGGTGGGAGGAATAGTGTCCCATTGTTGGAATCGGTGGTAGGAATAGTGTCCCATCATTCATATCGGTGGGCGGAATAGTGCCCTTGTTGTTATTGTCAGTGGGAGGAATAGTGCCTCATCATTGGTATTGGTGGGAGGAATAGTGCCCCATCGCTGGTGTCAGTGGGTGGAATAGTGCCCCATCATTGATATTGGTGGAATGAATACTGCCCCATCGTTGGTGTCAGTGGGTGGAATAGTGCCCCTTGGTGTCAGTGGGAGGAATAGTGCCTCATCATTGATATTGGTGGAAGGAATAGGACCCCCTTGTTGGTGTCAGTGGGAGTATTGGTGCCCTGTATCACTGGGAGTAATAATGTCTGAAAGGCCAGATAAAGGCTAGCAAAGGGCTGCATCTGTAATGCAGTTTGGAGATTGCAGATTTAGACGGTCAAACTGTTGTCTAGCTCATGTCCATCAACGCTTTTATTGTATTCATTTGAGATTTATATTAAATATTTGGTTATATGTTCTTGTGTTATAATGGAAGTCCCCTTTGATATATTTTTTACTAGTACTGGCCTGTCCACATTCTTGTATATCACAGGAACAAAACGTAAGGTGTATGGTCAGCTTCATGCATGGGTTTTGCTGGCGATGAGTTAGATAACTATGGGACAGTAGCGAGTGTTTCTAGCCAATAGAAGCCTTTCATTTTGCGTTGCACTGATTCCTCCCTGTTCTACGAAGAAAAATGAACAAAACTATGAATGTATATTCGCTGTCCACGGAGTCGCACGGCTGGACTTCTGTGATTGAGGCTGGATGTGTACACTGAGAACGATGAATGACATCTCCTCGTCTGTGGCTAGCTGTGTGTACTTACCGCTGCTGATGGGGCCTTGTACACAGAGAAAAACACAAAGATGAGGCCTATGTATGCCAGTATGAAAATGTATTCTGGCAGCACTTTCCCTGGGTGGTGTGCGGTGCTGCTGCTGCGGCGCTGCTTTTTCAGGTGGACAACCCACGCACTATGCTGCATAGTATTTGCGTTGTGGTGTGCTGTGGTTCATTGTGTGTTGGGGTGTCAGTCGCATTGAATTACACCGCAGCACACTGCACATAGAACAGGTACGTTCCCATACACTGGACAAACCCATATTGGCGCACCGGTTTTAGCGCATGTTGCCACAATGCCCTTGTGTGAATGGGCCCTAACTGGTTTGATGTTACAGAGGGCATGAAGCCGGGCATATTGGTCCCTGGCCTGATGATGCACATGTGAGCAAAATATGAAAGCTGTGCGTCCTCCTGCAGTCCGGTCTCATCCTGGATGGATTGCTATCGGCATCACAGACTCTTTCCAGATTTTTACCTCCCCCCGTTAACGTTACAAGTGTTTACTTTCTCTTGAGGTTTGTAAGATCCAGAAATATAGAACTGGCACATGAGGAAACCCCAGATTACAGAAGCAATTCGGATAAATTTAGACAGTTACTATTCACTGCCACAGGCTGTGTACATTTTAAAAATAGTCATTAAAATACCAGAGCAGCCGTCTAATTATATAACTCCGCTCGGCGTCGGATGTGTGGCCTCGGGAGCTTCTCGCAGGGCGTGCCGACAACGCTGCTCCACTCGTCTCGCAGTTTTGTCCTATGTATACTCATTCTAACATTGTAAACCGGTGGTGCACCAGAGCTGACTGTCGCTCGTACAAAAGGGAACGGTAGTGAACTGTTTTATTAAAGGGCAACTCTGCCTGTTGAGCAGACAAATTCAGAAAGCTTTTCATAGTGGATCTGAGTGAAAAGGCAGCCTCTTGTCTCCCCATCATTGGTATCAGTGGGAGGAATAGTGCCCTATCATTTGGTGTCAGTGGGAGGAATAGTGCCCTATCATTTGGTGTCAGTGGGAGGAATAGTGCCCCATCATTGGTATCAGTGGGAGGAATAGTGCCCCATCATTGGTATCAGGGGGAGGAATAGTGCCCCATCATTGGTATCAGGGGGAGGAATAGTGCCCCATCATTGGTATCAGTGGGAGGAATAGTGCCCCATCATTGGTATCAGTGGGAGGAATAGTGCCCCATCATTGGCGTCAGTGGGAGGAATCGTGCCCCATCATTTGGTGTCAGTGGGAGGAATAGTGCCCCATCATTTGGTGTCAGTGGGAGGAATAGTGCCCCATCATTGGTGTCAGTGGGAGGAATAGTGCCCCATCATTGGTGTCAGTGGGAGGAATAGTGCCCCATCATTGGTGTCAGTGGGAGGAATAGTGCCCCATCATTGGTATCAGTGGGAGGAATAGTGCCCCATCATTTAGTGTCAGTGGGAGGAATAGTGCCCCATCATTTGGTGTCAGTAGGAGGAATAGTGCCCCATCATTTGGTGTCAGTGGGAGGAACTATGCCCCATCATTTGGTGTCAGTGGGAGGTATCGTGCCCCATCATTTGGTGTCAGTGGGAGGTATCGTGCCCCATCTTTGGTGTCAGTGGGAGGTATCGTGCCCCATCTTTGGTGTCAGTGGGAGGTATCGTGCCCCATCATTGGTGTCAGTGGGAGGTATTGTGCCCCATCATTGGTGTCAGTGGGAGGAATAGTGCCCCATCATTGGTGTCAGTGGGCGGTATCGTGCCCCATCATTGGTGTCTGGGGGGGGTATTGTTCTCTATCATTGGTGTCATTGGGAGGAATAGTGCCCCATCATTTGGTGTCAGGGGGAGGAATAGTGCCCCACCGTTGGGGTCGGTGGGTGCAATAGTGCCCCACCGTTGGGGTCGGTGGGTGCAATAGTGCCCCACCGTTGGGGTCGGTGGGTGCAATAGTGCCCCACCGTTGGGGTCGGTGGGTGCAATAGTGCCCCACCGTTGGGGTCGGTGGGTGCAATAGTGCCCCACCGTTGGGGTCGGTGGGTGCAACAGTGCCCCACCGTTGGGGTCAGTGGACATTAGTCAACTGTTTTATTAAAATGAATCTCTGCCTGCTGAGCAGATTCAGAAGGCTTTTTATAATGGTTCTGAGTAAGATGGCAGCCTCTTTGTCTCCATTTTGGATAGGGCAGCCCTCTGCTGTGAGATGCATACAGGGTGGGACTGGAGCTCAGAGAAGGTCTTTTGGCAGGCCCACTCTAAGCCGTTCATAAGATGGCAGCGATGGGGTTTATTAAAGGGGCAGACAGGTGCAGAAGATGAATACCAGTATGAGCCCTAGAACTTATCAGCAAAAATTCAATAATTAAGGTCTTATTTAAGCTTTCACATGATAAATCTGCAGCTTTGCATTAAAATAATACCTGCCTTTAGAGGTCCCTGCTCATGCAATTGCTAGTAAGGGGTGACAACACTCTGCCCTGTCTCCCAATTGCTCACCTGTGTTGTCACCCTGTCACATGCTCTTTCAGTGAAGACTACACCCAGTGCTCTTTGTCACTCAGGATCAGGGGCAGACTGACAACTCATGGGGCCCCCAGGCAATAGGGGATCATGGGGCCCCTGTGTCCTTGCTCAAACTCAAAAAAGCCTATGAAAAAGGTACCAGGGGCATCTCATGGGGCCCCCTACTGACCCGGGGCCCTCGGGCAGTGCCCGAGTTTCCAAATGGTCAGTCCGCCCCTGCTCAGGATGGTCAGAACATTAAAGTACAATGTCCTGTTATTGTGGCAGTGTGCATGTAGACATGAAGTGCCTGCTAACCGGTAGGAGGAAAGTATCACTCATGCACTCTCAGCCAGGGAGAAGATAGGTCAGCAGGTCATCATTATTGATTCCAGTCAAACATTGTGAACATGCTTACAGGAGGGAAGAGCCCTGGTATGATCCAATCATTGCTCTGCTGCTCTTTCATTACCCTATCAGTGGCTGGGGTCAGTCCTAGATCAGGCTGTGTTGCAGTGCCGTCTGCCGGGAGGTCAGTCGTCTGGATGTGCTGTCTGACTGCAGGATGTAAATCACAAACCTGGCTGTGCAGACCTGTAATCCTTTGGAAGATGAGATGTTCCCATATGTATATATTTTAAATGTATTCTGCTGGTTGCCTGGGTGAGCTAGCATTATTGCCATGGAAATGCAACTCCTATTTTCTTCGATACTAATACTATCAAGTGTTATTCTCATACGGTATCTGGGAAATGTCGGCATGATTATTGGAGTAGGAAATTTTAGGGTTGCTCCAGTCTTTCTATGAGCTCAGTCACACTGCTAAAATTGCCAGCAATTAAGTACTAAGCAAATGGAACAATTGGCTTCCTATGATGTAGACCACACTACCAGCCCGTTGTAGTAAGTTGATCGCTCTTACATGCTAACACATGCTGCTTGTGTACCCAACACCTTAGGGAACTAGATGTTCCATCTGTTTGAGATCATCTCTAACTCCTAGGGATTAACTGCCGCAGATAGTGGCGTCTTTAAAAATCGTTTTCGGGAAGGGGGAAAAGGGATTTATTATTCATAAACTGGGAACACTGACAATATTTTGGTAAGGGAGAATGTAAAGCTAGTGCTGAACCCGGGAGGTTATCCTGTTGTAAGGGTCAGACCTTTGGGGGGGGGGGGGGGGGGGCGGACTGTGGCCATTGGGAGTAGAAATTTTCCTGGCATCAGTGGGAGTATTTATTTTTTTATTTTACATATATATTGTACATTCATATCAGTCCCTAACCCTCAAGGGGTGTACAATCTAAGGTTCCAAACTTACATTCATACATACACATACTAGGGACAATTTAGACAGGAGCCAATTCACCTACCAGCATGTCTTTGGAGTGTGGGAGGAGACCAGAGTACCTGGAGGAAACCCACGCAGGCACAGGGAGAACATGCAAACTCCAGGCAGGTGATGCCGTGGCTGGGGTTTGAACCAACGACCCTACTACTGCCAGGCGGAAGTGCTAACCATTTATCCACTGTACTGAACCAACTACCTACCAGCATGTCTTTGGAGTGTGGGAGTAAACCAGAGTACCTGGAGGAAACCCACGCAGGCACAGGGAGAACATGCAAACTCCAGGCAGGTGGTGCCATGGCTGGGATTTGAACCAATGAACCTAGTACTACCAGGTGGAAGTGGTAACCATTTAGCCACTGTGAGAGTAAACCGTGCCCCATCTTTGGTATTAGTGGAAAGAATGGTGTCAGTGACAGGAATTGTTGGTATCAGTGGGCAGAATAGTGTCGTATCAGTGGGATGAATAGTGCCCCACGCGCCAAATCAAGGCAAGCAAAAGGCCACATCCGGCCCCTGGGCCACAATTTTGAGATCACTGGTACAGGTGATCTGGTTATGGGACGGGCAGCGTCTACACATCAGACGATATTCACCGTTTCCTTGGTTTGTAGTGCAGTACAACAAAAAAGGATTTGAAGCACCACTTTATTGGTATAGTGGTCCAGACACAATTTTAATCCAGTAAGAGGTCACAGGGAGGACCAAAGGAGTAGCCAGACATTTTTAGGGCCCAAAAAGACCCCCTTCATCAGGGCTGGAAAGAAAAGGAAATATGTTTCCTTCCGGTTTCCCCATATTTCCTTTGTTTCTTAGTGAATGGGGTGTTTTTTGGTCTTCAAAACATTTGGCTACTCCTTTGATCGTCCCTCTGACCCTTACTGGAAAAAAATTATATGGACTGTTGAACACTTGTGAATTTTGGTAAGCGGAGGAATGATTGGAGGCATTTTTTAATTTTTGCTTTAAATTGCCATAAACTACCAGTGCAATTTAAACCCTGTAGTTTTTGAAGTTTATTTTCCTATGTAAAAGGTGAAATTTCAGTCTGTCTATATATGTAGACCTCGAGGGTATAAGGAAAGTCGGAGAAAGGGGGCGAGAATTCCGAATGTTACCACATTTTTGATCCGTCGCACATTAACTGGTATTATTTACTCCTTCAGCAAAGCGAGTTGATACATTTTGGGACATTCTATGATTATTTCTTACCATTTGGAATGGAGCCTTTGAAGCCTGACATAATGGATGTGGTTATACCTAAACTAAAGTGTACGCAACATGTTTCGGGTCCCAAAAACTACCCTTTTGTCATGGCTGGAAACCATAAGGAAAGAGGTTTCCTTCTGATTTTCTTTATATTTCTTTGTTTCACTATTGAAGGCGGTATTTTTGGCCTCTGAAAGGCATTGGCTATTCTTTTGATTGCCAATCTGACCCTTGCTGGAAAACAATTGTGTCTGGACTATTGAACGGTAGTGTATATGAGTATGACAGGAGGCATTCTTTAATTTTTGGTAGAAGGTACGCTTTAAGTTTGGTATTATTTAAGAAGCCTTATGGATTGATGAGGCTTGTTTTTCCATGAAAAAAGTTAACTTTCAGCCCTAAGCCTATGTAAGTACGTCCTAAGGGCATAAGGAAAGTTGGGTATGTTTTGGACAAGAATTCGCTTATTACCCCATTTGTTAACAGTGGCACTTTAACTATTTGCTCCTTCAGCAAAGCTGGTTGATTAAAATATTGGGAAGCCATATGATTTTTCTGCCATGAGACTATCTGGTTCGACTGGAGCCATGGAAGCCTGACATGATGGATGTACACAGGGGCGGACTGACAACTCATGGGGCCCCCAGGCAATAGGAGATCATGGGGCCCCTGTGTCCTCAACCACACTGAAACCAGACCCAAAAAAGCCTATGAAAGTTACTAGGGGCATCTCATGGGGCCCCCTACTGACCCCAGGCCCTGGGGCAGTGCCCGAGTTTCCAAATGGTCAGTCCGCCCCTGGATGTACATATACCAAATCTAAAGTGTAGCTAACATGTTTCGGGGTCCAAAAACAACCCTTTCAACATGGCTGGGAAACCACAAGGAAATAGTTTTCCTTCTGATTTTCTTTGTTTTCCTATTGAAGAGAGTATGTTTTTTTTGGCTTCTGAAAGACATTGGCCACTCTTTTGGTTGTCCTTCTGACCCTTTCTGGAATAAAATTGTATCTGGACTATTGAATGGTGGTGGATTTTGGTAAGTGGGAAGGAGGACAGGAGTCATATTCCATTTTTGATAGAAGGCATGCTTTCAGTTGGCATAAGCTACCAGTGAAAAGTAAGCCTGATAGATTGATGACGTTTTTTTTCCTGTAAAAAGGTGAAATTCCAGCCTAAGTCTCTATAAGTAGGCCCCAGGGGTATAGTGCAAGTTGGGTAAGTTTTTAGACGAGAATTCTGAATATTACCCTGTTTTGTGAACAGAGGAACATTAGCTAGTAACATTTTGCTCCTTCAGCGAAGCGGGTTGATAAAATATTGGGAAGTTGTATCATTTTTGCCATGAGACTGTTTGGAATGGGGCCTCGGAAGCTTGACATGATGGATGTAATTATACCTAATCAAAGCCACCTCTTACCTCATCCTTCACCGCTCCTGTGTGGTCAGTAGCGGAATAAGATTACCTTGAGCCCTGGGCGGTAATCAAGACTGAACGCCAGAGTGCGGCACACATGGGCTCAATAAAACGCTTATAATTATATAAATACATTTTCCTCTGGTTGAAGGAAATGGGGTGATGAAATGCCCTTCCTGAAAAAAAATATTAAAGGGACAGAATCGCGAGGAAAAAAAAAAAACTGAAAGTTGGCCTCCATCATAGCCAGTGTTTTTCTTGGAGAACCTTTTTGTTTTCATGTTTAATTTTTCTTTTCGAGCCGGTTTTATTGTAACATTCAGCCATTGCTGGTCAACTCATCACCGAGTTTAGTTCTATTTATCTTGGAGATTGTTCTCCGTGAATCACAGGTTATAAAATGCATAGAACTTCTTTAAAGCTGAACTTCCAAGCAGATGGCGAAATCATGGGTGACATATAAATACATAAGACTGTTATCTGCCAAAGAATGTGGAGTTGTGTTCAGTTGGACTTGTGGTGCAGGCATCCTGCCAGACAGTGCAGTCAGGATCCTAACCTACAGTGTACTTAAACTCCTGTTTGAGTTCTCATAGTTAATGTATTTTTGCATAGAATAAGTGTAAGTGCCTGAGACTTGACATTGGCTGCTGTAATTCCCTGTACTGTAGCATTTAGACTGGGAAGGCGAATGCTGTGAGAACATTGGGCTTAAATTAGTTCTTGAGGCTGATGTTTTTTATTTTTTTTTAGCTTCGTGCATTCTATCCATGAAGGTAAAACTCTCCTGTATGCAGCTCACCACCCCCTCCCGCTTAGCCTCCACCTTGTACTTACCTGAGCCTCATCACTATCCAGCTCTGTGCCTGAGAGCAGCATCTCTCTCTCTGCTCTGTTGCTCCTCAGAAGGCAGATCCATAGCAGTGGGAGCCATTGACTTCTGCTGCTGTCAGCCAAGCTCTGTGACAAAGGAGTCGGGGGGGGGGCAGGGCCGTGCCCCGCTATCTATGTCTGTGGATGCAGACAGCGGGGGCTCAGGAGCAAGCCCACACGGGTGCCCCTTTAAGAAGCGGCTTCCTGTCGAGACGCTGGATGAACAGGAGAAGACAGGAGACCCAGCATGGGACCCGAGAAGGGGAGGATCAGGGCTGCTCTGTGCAAAACAAATGCACAGAGCAGGTAAGTATGACATGTTTTGTTATTTTTGTAAAAAAAAAAACAAAGAAAACGCTTTAATGTGCATATTTTTAATTCAATCTCTCTCTATCGATATATATATATATATATATATATATATATATATATATATTATTATACAGTATTTATAAAGCACCAATAGTTCGCTCAGCGCTGTACATTACAATGGGGGACAGAACAATAACAATACAATGCAAAACATGAGGGGATCGAGGGCCCTGTTCTTTCGAGCTTACAATCTATATATGGCCCTCGAACCCCTCGTATACTGTTTTGTTACTGTCTTATCTCATGTACTGTCCCCCACTACTCTGTACAGCGCTGAGCAAACTTTTTGGCGCTATATAAATACTGCATAATAAATATATATATATATATATATATATATATATATATATACCAAATGTACTGCCACCGCTGACCTAGCTGCTCCACATTTGGTGACACAGGGAACATAGGGAGTCAGTTGATGACCCCTCCTGTAATTTTGTGTCTGGCTCTGAGCGATCTCTGTGCTGCTGAACCCGGATAGGCAGGAAATGGAGGCTTTTCCGGAGTGTTTCAGCAGGAATTCATGTTCTATTTATTGTAGTCCCGTTTCCCTTGGCCGGGAGCTGAGTGCTGACCCAAGGACAGTTTAAATCTCTGTGCCATCTCCCACTTTTTTTTTTTTTTTTTCTAGGAAAGTTGTCTCCATTTTTCATAATCTAATATCATAGGATCCGTCTGCAGTGGTAGCAAAAGTGGGTCAATTCATTTAGAATCCGGTCCAATACAAGCTGCTTTATGTGAATAAGAACATTAAAATAAATGCATAAGAAACTTAATCTTTTAACTGGACAAATCCTAAAAGGAAGACAAGTAATTTGTCTGACATTTTTGGGGAGCTTAAGCAATGGATCGCTAATCTTAGCGATTTGGCACAGGCTAGAACGACTGAGCTCCTGAAATCGCCCATTTAGCTTAGGCCTTACAGTCTAAAGGCTCAGTGTATTTCCAGTTTTGCAGTTAAAGTGGGATAACACCTATTTTAGATTTGTTACATGCAGTGGCTTCCCAATGCGGGGGGTGCGCACCGCACCGGGTGACACCTACCGCACGGGGTGACACCGGACCCGCTCCACGAAAAGGTAAGTTGTAAAGCAAGCCGACGATCCCCGCAGGATAGATCCAATCCATCCTGCGGGGATCGTCGGCTTTCTTTACAACTTACCTTTTTGTGGAGAGGGTCTGGTGTCACCCCGTATAGGCTGCATGCCGACGATCCCCGCAAGATAGATCAGATCTGCGGATTGGAGAGCATAATGGTTTGGACTCCGATCCATTATGCTCAATCTGCAGATCCGCTCTATCCTGCGGGGATCGTCAGCTTTCTTTACAACTTCTCTTTTCATGGAGCGGGTCCGGTGTCACCCCGTATAGGTTGCATGCCGACGATCCCCACAGGATGGATCAGATCTGCAGATTGGGGAGCATAATGGATCGAACTCTGATCCATTATGTCCAATCTGCAGATCCAATCCATTCTGCAGGGATCGTCGGAGGGGGTGTTATCGCATTGGGTGACACCAACCCTAGGGACGCCCCTGGTTACATCTTCCCAATAACATAGCTTAAAAAAAGTATAAAAAATGCTGGATACCTTTTTTTTTTTTTTTTTTTTTAACCTGCTTAAAAATCCTCACATGCTCTCCCTGCTTTGTAATGTCTAGGAGGGGGTCCTGGAGTAATGTTACACAATTAATTAATGTAATGTGTGCAATTATTAAAATAACCTCGTCTGAACTGTGCTGCCAGCTTCAGCCGTAAACTAGATTTGAACACTGTCCGAACAAAGGGTTACAATTTTAGAAACCGCCCTCCATTGAATGTTAATGAGGGACAGCTCTGTCTGTATGGGGACAAAGACACTGTGAGATTGTATGTTAGTGCAAATAAAAAAAGTATCACGGACAGTACTCAATTGAGATTGGACAGAAATCCTTGGAAATCTGTATTTGCAGCTGCTGACTTTTAATAACTGCCTGTCCTTGGATCCAGCGTGGTCCTTATCATGGTCCTTATCTGTGCCGGCTCTTTGGCTGTCTTTCGGTCCAGGAGGCTGTGGGGGGAAGGGAGGGGCAAACTTCCACTTGGATGGATGCAGTAATCCTAATGGAAGTGGGAACGGGTCCCTGTCAAAATCCAGGTACCTGCCCCCCTCCAAAAAAAATTAACTGCCAAAACGTAGAGGTTCCGCTTTAAATTTTAAAGCCACGTAAGTTACCTGAATGTGACCTGATATCGGCCTTTTATTATTGACAGCCAGGCAGATAGCAGTTTCAAAAAGAAAGCAGGCTACTCCTTTTTTTCAGTGCCACCTTCTATAATAAACAGATAAACTGCATTTTGCTGCTGCCTAAACTCTGCCCATAGAATGCTGTACAGGTCGTGATTGTGGCTATAGTCGATCTAAATGCCGTCCCTGATGCAGGAAGCAACATGGCTGCGAGGGCTTGGTGCCACCATTACTCCTGCAACCCTTTTGTTCCTGATGGCTTCCATTATATTATTTATTTCTACAGAGCTGATTGTTTTATAATCACAGTTCGTGCTCGCTATCTTGCAAACAAAATTACATTTAGTAATTAAAACCAAACACAATCAACTGCATTTTTCTTTTTTTTTTGAGAATAATAATATATTTGTCCCGGGGCTAAGCGCCAAAGAGTTTGTGGGTGTTTAATTGGCTGATGGGACTACCAGGAAATCAGTTTAATGGATGCTGCTTATGAAATGTGATTAATTGTTGCATCTGTCATTTTTGTATTGATGGCAATGGAAGATGCAAAAGGCCATTCTGACTAAGAAGTTAAGAGGGCTGGATTTATGAATAATTCCATCTGACCTTCTGGGTAGGCTGGTTAAGCAGCCAGATTTGCATCCATGTCCTATAAATCATTGCAGACTTTGGTTAGCACTCTGGGCACTAGGTTTGAATCCCACCCTGGACTTTGGGAGGTATGAGTTATAGGTCTTTGACCTTTGAGTACTAAATTCTATCTATCTATCTATCTATCTATCTATCTATCTACGCCATTTTAAATAGGAGCTTCATCCTGTGTTAATGACGAAGGTAGATGATGTCAAAGAAAGACAGTGTCCATCCTTTCACATCTTTGTCTGAATGGTGGAAGGTGTCTACCCTCTAAAATCTTTTTTTGAGAGGTGTTTACCCTATGATATTTTTGTCCGAATGGTAGAAGGTGTCCGTTCTCTGACATCTTTGTTCAGATGGTGGAAGATGTCCATCCTCTGACATCTTTGTCCAGATGGTAGAAGGTGTCCATCCTCTGACATTTTTGTCCGAATGGTAGAAGGTGTTGGACCTCTGACATCTTTGTCCGAATGGTGGAAGACGTCTACCCTCTAAAAATCTTTGTCTGAAAGATGTTTACCCTCTGATATCTTTGTCTGAATGGTGGAATGTGTCCGCCCTCTTTCATCTTTGTCCACGTTGTGGAAGAGTTCCATCCTCTGACATCTTTGTCCAGATGGTGGAAGGTGTCCATCCTCTGACATCTTTCTACGAATGGTGGTAGGTGTCTGCACTATTCGGACAAAGATGTCAGAGGACGGACACTTTGCACTATTCGGGCAAAGATGTCAGAGGACAAAGTGTCCGTCCTCTGACATATTTGTCCAAATGGTGGAAGGTGTCCCCCCTCTGACATCTTTTCCTTCTAGTGAGCTAGACAGGACTGTCAGTTGGCAAACTATGACTGTCAGCATAAAGGTGAGCTCATGGGACGTAATGTAATGCTCTCCCAAGGTAAATATTGGTTCAGAGCTCCAAATGGTTCCTTTTGCCAGTGGCTGTGGACTGTATCCACTTCTATGTTCGGTGTGAATTGCTGGCCACCATGCAGACAAAGGAACTCTGCAGTCATGCTCCTAGCAATGCAAACAACATAAAGCTCTCAGTTGCTTAATCTCTCTTGTGACAACTCTTTATGCCCTTGTTTTGTTACTTGGTAAAACCTCTCTTGTGACATTCCTTATCAAGGCCGATTAGCACTGCTTGGAAGGCTTTATAGGGCCTCAGACACCTCCACTTTCTTACTGTTGCAAAATACTTCACGTGAAGTGTTTAAAGGGACCTTAACCTTGTCAGTTTTATTTCCCTCTCTGTATTTTAGGACCAATAAACCCATAAAACTGCTATGAATATCTTTTACATCTTTTAGTAGCTTTTCAGAGTTTAAGATAAGAGTTTGATTTGTGGAATCGGATGTTTCCTGATAGTCGTCTGACATTTGTCTGCTAAAGACAGGGGTATCCGAACTATGGCCCTCCAGCTGTTGAAGTCCCATCATGCCTCTGCCTCTGGGTGTCTTGCCTGTGGATGTCAGAGTCTTGCAAGGCCTCATGGGACTTGTTGTTCCTCAATACCTGGAGGGCCATAGTTTGAACCGCCTGGCCAAAGATGTGCCCTGCAGACAGCCTTCAGCCTGACGGCATAAAACAGGTTATGTTTCCTAGAAAGAATTTAAAAGATCAGATGATTCAAATTTGGAGCCTCCAACCTTCCCTTCAGTCTTGTACAGGCTCCTCTCCTGGACTGAAATTGCTTACCCTGATTTCACTGCACACTGTGAGCTGCAGCAAGTCATTTAAAATATTACATTTTATTAGCATGTTGCTAAAGAAGGAAGGGAGGACCCAGGGAAGGCGTAATCTAGGCAGGCATACTTCAGCTCAAAATTGTAGGTGGATTCTGGTGGATTGATTCACCTATCAAGTTTTTGTATCTCCGACTGCAGTTCAATTTGCCGGTTGACTCCATCTGTTGCTTGGAGTCTCAGTCCTCTTGCCCTTGGCAGCTGTGAGATTCTTACTCTCTCAAGTGCCTTTTCTGTAATATAAAATAACAGTACAAAAGCGAGAGTGAATTTTGCTCCTGCTGATAGACAGAACCAAAAACCAGATACAGAACTCCCACACTGGAGTCCCGAAGTTACATGAAGCTGTTGGTGGACAATCAGCCTGTTGACATCCACCCAAAACTGAAATACAGTTTTTGGGTTGGCTGGCTCTTTAAGGCAGAAATATGGAAGACGTGCCATGTCCCGGAGTGCGAGGCGGAGCTGATTAGCTGCCAGCAGGCTTTGGCTTTCGGCTGTTCTTCATATAATTGTCTGTGTTCAGTCCCTAGTACTCAGCCTGCCTATACTTGCCTGCGGGCTGCTCATCTCCTGGTGGTGCTTGACAAGTCACGCGGTGTTCTTCCCTGTCCTCCCAAAATCTGAAGTGCGATGACGATGGGGAAGGAGAGCGATGCCGGATTTTGTATTCTTCAGAGTACGTCTGGAATTTGGAATTTAAAGCACATTCAATGGGGGTCTGCAAAATAACATCTAAAGTGACCCCTCGGTAATGTTGCGTGATTGAATTCATTCCTGACATGTCACAATTTACAACAGAATCCTTTTTGGAAAAAGCTCCACCTTTTTATCATGAAAGAGCTGCTCTTGAATTCTAGTCCAGTGACTTTGGCTAGGCTGAGATGTCATAAGTACGCTGCACGTAGAAGGAAGCAGTCTCCTTCCCCTCCAGTTATCAGACTAGAACATTGTAGCAATTTGCAATGTAAGAGGCTGCAGCAGGGGCTGATCTGTGCCAGACATTTGTGAGCAGAGCCAGGAACAGCACAGCGACCAGGATTGTGTCCTCTCTCCAGGAAGTTCATGCAAAACCTGGGTGATGCCTGAACAAAGATGGCGCTGTCCTGAAGAGAAAAGCAGATGTCGGTGGGGTTACTGTGATCTCTGGAAGTGGCATGTTGCAGTTAACGTATAACTGATGCAGGGGAAGATTTAAGTTCCATGTTATCCACTGAAACCACACTCCAGAGTGCTCCTTACATGTGAGGTGTGTACTCCTTTCTCCTAAGTTATAATATAATATTCTTTCTGTTCCTTGTATCACCAGGCTGATTTAGAATTCCAAGGACAGTATAAAGCAGAAACCAAGCGAAAAATAAAAACTTAAAAACAGTCTATTAAAAGAGAGAAAAAAAAGAAAAACCTCTTATGCTGCAATATTCACCTTCAAACCAGAAATTTCCTTTGCAGTACTTTTTTCTGCTGCTAGATGTCCTCAGATGTCCAAAGTCTGGTGGACAACAACATTCAACCCACTTCCCTGGGGCGTCCCCAGGCAGGTGCATTTAACCCACTTCCCTGGGGCGTCCCTAGGCAGGTGCATTCAACCCACTCCCCTGGGGCGTCCCTAGGCAGGTGCATTTAACCCACTCCCCTGGGGCGTCCCTAGGCAGGTGCATTTAACCCACTCCCCTGGGGCGTCCCTAGGCAGGTGCATTTAACCCACTCCCCTGGGGCGTCCCTAGGCAGGTGCATTCAACCCACTTCTCTGGGCGTCCCTAGGCAGGTGCATTCAACCCACTTCTCTGGGGTGTCCCTAGGCAGGTGCATTCAATCCACTTCCCTGGGGCGTCCCTAGGCAGGTGCATTCAACCCACTCCCCTGGAGCGTCCCTAGGCAGCTGCATTCAACCCACTATCCTGGGGCATACCTAGGCAGGTGCGGGGGGGTGTGCTGCACCAGGTGACACCTATTGCATGGGGTGACACCGGACACGCTCCACAAAAAGGTACGTTTAAAGCAAGCCAACGATCCCCGCAGGATGGATCGGAGTTCGATCCATTATCCTCCCCAATCCGCAGATCCGATCCATCTTGCAGGGATCATCGGCTTGCTTTACAACTTACCTTTTCGTGAAACTCGTGGAGAGATCAGTTAACCCCGTATAGGTTGCAAGCTGATGATCCCTGCAGGATGGATCGGATCTGCGGCTTGGGGAGGATAATGGATCGGACTCCGAACCATTATGCTCAATTCGCAGATCCGTTCCATCCTGTGGGGATCGTCGGAGGGGGTGTCACCAAGTGTTCCGGCACCGGGTAACACCAACCCTAGGGACGCCCCTGCCACTCCCTCTGAGCCCATGTCATCCTGGTCCCGACTTTAGCTTGTGACTGGACAGTGAAAGGGGAGGCAGCACAGGGATGAGCTTACCGCTCTGTCACTCTGCTCTCTCATTCTGTTGGCATGCTGCTTGTCAGAACTTGAACCGATTGGCTCCTTGTGCTGCTACTCCTCCCAATCTCTAACTGCTGTACATGGACTTCATGGGTCACATTTGGGTACTTTTCATTGTGCACGTTTGCATCAATTGTATTTGTCTTTTTATTTTTTGCTTAGCATTAAAAAACAAACAAACAAAAACAAAATCACTGTGCATTGGGCAGTGGGAAGGGCTGGAGGTTTCATGAATTGGAATATTCTGCAAGTGTTTAATATTTACCCGGGGGTCTATTCCGGTACAAGTGTTTTCCGTAATTTTGTTCTTTAACATATTCTCGGCTTTTCTCGGTGCCTCAGTCTCTCTGACTTGCTACAGAGACTTCTGTTCACCACGTACACCCTTCAATCATTCTCCGCATCCCCGGATGAGAGAGGCCCTTGCATTGCCGGTAGGCGATAGATCCGGTATTAAAATACTTCAGTTTGCTGAGAATTGCCATCTACTTCATATGATTTAATATTTCAAATGTAATTCAGAGAATCTTCAACTCCTCATAAATTCCAATGCCGATTCCAAACGCATCTTTTGTGATTGAGACAATGGTTTTTTAATTTCTGGCTTTTATCTGACGTGCAGAATCGATGATGCATGCTGTAATTTAAGTTTGTACAAAGACGAGCTATTGTTTTTTCCGTTAATTAGTAATCGGCCGCAAATTTATAGAAGGCCTACAGCCCAGGGTGCAATTGTAAGCAGCATATCCGTGTTGTCTGGCAAACACTACAAATGTGCTGAAGTCAGAAAGTTCACCTAATTTGCCTTAATCACTGTTCTTAGTGATCTGCTGCAGTCAGAATTTAGAAAGTACGTCACAGGGCCACTGGCTATGTACGTTCTGAAGCTGGTGCTTTGTAACTTCCTCTCTTTGTAGGTGAAAATATGGTCAAAAGGGGGCATAATTATAGTTAATTGCTGATGGGAAGGAATTTTAGATGCTTATATGTGTGAGGTATTTTGACATTATTTTGAAAAGCTGAGAGATGTGGTTTGACAAAACAGAAGTACGTATTGGCGCAGGAGAGGTAGTAGTGGGTATGCGGACTGTAAAGAGTTTTTAGAAGTGTGTAAAAACATTTCAGTTATAAGAGAGCATGGGGGCTTCTCCATACACCAGGGGGGGAGAAAAAAGGGGGAGGGTGGGGCGAGAAATATATAGTATATAGTAGTATAGGAAGTGTATTGCAGCTTGAGTAGTTCAAAAGGTGGAGGAGTCTTATAGTTCAGGTAGTAAAGGGCAGGAAGGGGGGATATGGTGAGGAATAAAAATAAGTGTGTGTGTGTGTGTATATATGTATATGTATGTGTGTATATATATATATATATATATATATATATATATATATGTGTGTGTGTGTATGTATATGTGCCCTCCGCTCCTCACAGGACCTCCTACTCTCTAGCTCCCTGGTCTCCTCCTCCCACGCCCGATTACAGGACTTCTCCAGGACTTCCCCCATCCTCTGGAACTCCCTACCCCAATCCATCAGACTGTCACCTACCCTCCTTGCCTTCAGGCGCACCCTAAAAACCCTCCTCTTCAGGGAAGCCTACCCCAACCTCACCTAACACCTGACCTCACCTAACAACTAACCTTCTCCACTCCTCCCACCACTCCATCCCCCACAGCCATCTCCTCCTGTACCACCTTCCCCTCCCTCCTAGATTGTAAGCTCGAAAGAGCAGGGCCCTCGAACCCCTCGTGTAATGTATTGTTACGGTCTTGTCTCATGTTCTGTCCCCCTTGCTACTGTACAGCGCTGAGCATACCCTTTGGCGCTATATAAATACTGTATAATAATATAAATATATATATATCTGCAATATAAACATCGACCTGAGGCCGCACTCTCTAGAATAAACCAGAGCTCTGTGTGGAGAGAATAGAGGAGAGAGGTGCGCCAGACTAAGTGCAGTAAAAATGGTAACTGTTTATTGTACACAAGATATTTAAAAACTCACAAGATGTGGGTAAAAATCAGGTATCAGGTTGTAATATAGGACGTCATCTAGGGTGGACATCTGGACCGGATGGCTGAGGTACCAGGGGCCAAAACCTCCCTCAGTGGCTGGTGCTCTGGAGTGGGTTTCCTGCCTTCCTCGCTCCTCCACTGAGACCCACTCCAGAGCATCAGCCACTGAGGGAGCTTTTGGCCCCTGGTACCTCAGCCATCCGGTCCAGATGCCCACCCTAGATGACGTCCTATATCTACAACCTGATGCCTGATTTTTACCCACATCTTGTGAGTTTTTAAATATCTTGTGTGCAATTAACAGTTACCATTTTTACTGCACTTAGTCTGGCGCACCTCTCTCCTCTATTCCCGAGATGTGGTTTGAGAAATCTCTTCCTAAATCGGTTGTTTTGTGCATTTGAGATGATGGTTATCTGATCCACTGCTTGATTGCAGCTACATTTCTTTATTACCCGGTCCCTGGACCCTTTTCCAGAAGTCTTTCTTCCCAGTCTTTAAAAGCCCTGATGAAGGGGGACTTTGGTAAAACCCAAAACTTGCTGGCTGTAACATCTTGTGTTATCGTCACTAAGGACTAATACATTTGAGTTTCTGGACTCCACAGATGGTGTAGCACTCACTTCTAAACGTTTGGTCACCTGATCCTGAGCCTTTTGTTTGGATAAGATGGTTGCATCATGATCGTGGGCATCAGTTGACACCAGCCTATTGACTACTCTCAAAGATTGTTTGGTCAGCTTGAAAAATGTTGTGTAATTACTGTCATTCTCCGTCGAGCAGCCATGCTCCACCAGGGTTTTGTGAATTCTGTGGAACCCTGGGGTTTCCCCAGAGGTTACTAGGGGATTCCTTGAGCTGTTGGACCTGTCATGCCTATGTAGATTCGGGTGCAACTCTACTTGGCAGAGCCGCTTCAATGATCTTTTTGTATAAAGGTGGCAATTTGACCACTGTTGTTTTGAGGGCACTATTTCCACTGACCACCAATCTAAGGGGCAGTTTTCCAATGATTCCTGATAAATTATTTTAGTGGAGGTTTTCTGAGACCTGCAAATTATTTCAAGGGTTCCTTGAGAACAAAAAGTTTGGAGAGGCTGCCCTAATTTTAAGCTATGCTACTTTTCTCTACTACCTGGGAAAAAAAGTGCACGCTCGTCTGAGAATAGCTGGATTTGTGCTTGTAAGGTGGATCACTGTGTACCTCCATGGCCAATGAAAGGATGTTAAAGCCAAAATGTGCCAGATTGCACCCAGTCTTAAAATAGGTGGATTGTGCCTATATGGGGGCCACTGTGCACCTCTATGGCCAATAAAAAGAATTTTAATCAAAGCCAAAATGTACCTTTCTAATTTAACCCCTGTGAAGTTGTTGCAAGAAATGTTAATGCATGTGTCTCCAAGCCCTTGCACTTGGCCATAGGTCACCGAGGGCTATCCATTTCCAATGTTAGATGGCTTTGTAGTGTTTGGCATTATTGTTGGCAGTAGCTAGCAAAAAGAACAAACTGGTTACAGAAATTTTCCAGTATGCTGAAAAATGTCATACAAGCAAGATGTGTGTTTGTTTTTAATATATATATATATATATATATACACATATATACTTCCTACAGGAATCCAGGTTGCTCAAGTTGGTAGCAAATTCATTGGCCATACAATGCTCAAAATTTTAATATCACAATTTGACATGTATTGAGTAGATTAAAGAAAAAAAGCCAATTAAATGATACTGTTTTTGTTTTCTCTTCTAAGCATAGTATGAGTATTGTGGGTAATGTCTACTTTTTTCGAAGCTCTGTCTGGATTAGGATGTTTCTATGGAGCTCTGGTCTCCTCTCATTCTTGGCTCCTTCTGCACAATGAGTCCCGTAATTGAAATGTCACAGGCACTTTTGACAGGACATCAATAAACCAAACTGTGACACTTTTTGTTTGCTTAATTTTTTCCTCTCCACACGGAAATAAGCTTTAGCCTAAATTCATAGACTATTAAACTGTGTCTTCTGGGACTTTTGAGGTGGGGGGGAGAGAACATTTTAAAGGGACAGTAATTGATTTAGTGTATAAATCGTAGTTTATACTAATAGTAAGTGAGAATTTCAACATTGGTCTTGTATGTGTGTCACAGTAGAACAGCAACTTCTTTTTCACCTTCTATCCTGGCAACACAGGGGTGAAGCTAAATCTCTAACATCAATTAGAAGCTGGCAAACAACAGCCATAGGTAGAATAATCTTGGAAACTCTTGACTAATATTCTTTGAAGGAATATTCAAAGGCAACAAACATTGCAGCATAGAAGGTACAAAGATTATTTCTGGGGACCAATTCAATTGGAAATATTGGTCAAAATGGCACCTAAAATTCTATTTTAATACAGATTTATTGCATGCTGGTTGAAAAGTATGAGATAAATGTAATTATGTATATTTCATGAAATGTAATCATGTATAATTACAAAAATTATTCTTGAAGCTAATAATTTTCTTTGTTATGCAGGTATATCCCGGCTGACTGTTCCGACCGTGTCCTAAATGAAGGTTTCAGCGCAGGTCCACTTGGAAACGTAACCCCTTCTTTTTTACCCACTCCCTCCCAGTCCTTTAATTTATTTTTTTTTTGTATAATTTTCATTGCTTTAATTAATATTATTTTCAAAGATGATGACCCAAATGTGGAGGTCTCTTCCTTTGCATCTATGGACGGTCTTGTTTTTGGGGGTCTCCTGGATTCTTCCTGGGAATGGTTCTCCCAAGCCATTTAGAACCTTTACGGGCAGTGAATGGAGCTTGACTCATTTGGTGGTGCATAATAAAACCGGGGAGGTATACTTGGGGGCCGTGAACAGAATTTTCAAACTGTCAAGCAACCTGACCCTCTTGCGCACCCATGTTACAGGTCCCATTGATGACAACGAAAAGTGTTACCCTCCTCCTAGCGTCCAGTCTTGTCAGCATGGACTTGTCACCACTAATAATGTCAACAAGCTGCTGCTAGTGGACTACTCTTTGGACCGTTTAATAGCCTGTGGCAGTGCCTCTCAGGGGATCTGCCAGTTCCTACGTCTTGGGGACCTCTTTAAATTGGGAGAACCTCACCATCGTAAGGAGCACTACCTCTCCAGTGTTAATGAATCTGGCACCATGTCTGGAATCATTATTGAGGCTCCTAATGGGCAGAACAAACTTTTTGTTGGGACACCTATAGATGGGAAGTCTGAATATTTTCCTACTCTCTCTAGTCGGAAACTTTTGCCCAGCGAGGAGAATGCGGAGATGTTTGGCTTTGTCTACCAGGATGAGTTTGTATCTTCACAGCTTAAGATTCCCTCAGACACGTTGTCCAAATTTCCAACTTTTGATATATACTATGTGTACAGTTTCAGAAGTGAGCAGTTTGTCTACTACTTGACCCTACAGTTAGATACACAGTTGACTTCTCCCGATTCTACCGGAGAGCAGTTCTTCACATCCAAAATTGTCCGACTTTGTGTTGAAGACCCCAAGTTCTACTCTTATGTGGAGTTCCCCATCGGATGCATGAAGGATGGTGTGGAATATCGTCTCATACAGGATGCTTACCTGAGCAAGCCTGGGAAACGCCTGGCTAAAGAGTTGGGGATCTCTGAGAGGGAAGACATTCTTTTCACTGTCTTTGCACAAGGTCAGAAAAATCGAGTCAAACCACCAAAGGAATCCGTTCTTTGCCTTTTCACCTTGAAAAAGATCAAGGATAAAATTAAGGAACGTATTCAGTCCTGCTACCGGGGCGAAGGAAAGCTGTCTCTTCCTTGGCTTTTAAACAAAGAGCTGGGTTGCATCAATTCGGTAAGTTAGTAACTTTTAAATATCCTTTTTTTTTTTTTTTTAAACTAAGCTAATGTTAGCAGTAGGTTTAATTTTGCCATTTTCGTTTTCTTTTTAGACCTTTCAGAATGTAAAAGTGGCCATACATAGGCTTTCCTTTAGAAAGATGGCTCTTTTGAAAAATTGCTGATGTGACAACATATGCGGAAAAGAGCATCTCACACATTAAGGATGTATAATGTATCCATGGTGTGGTTGTCCTTCCTTTGTCCCAAGATAGTGTTTGGTTTATGTGATAGTAAGATTGCTCTTTTCCAGAACTGATCATTTGAGGGCGTTTGAGTGGCTGAAAACCTCAGACCCAGCACTTTTATTTTGCATTTACCTTTTCTCTGTGGTTTCCAGCTGTGTTTCTTGGTTTGGGTAGATCTATTTCTTTTGCGTTTGGGATATGACTATCGGGCTTTTTGTGTGGGATTCTGCTGTATCCAGAGAGTAGTTTTTACTTTGCTTTCCATGACACACAGTAAATACTTCTGCTGGAGGACAGAAAGAAGTGCTAGAGAAGCACAGAAGGAAGCTACAAAAAAAAAAGAAAAAGCAATTCATTTAGCAAAATTTGTTGTCCTAGCTTGACCACCGAAGTCAATGTAAACTGCCTATGGACATGAGATGAGTGACTCCCAGTCTAGTTTTAATGTTTGGTTGCATCAAATGACTATCTCATGTCTATGGCTTTAGTAAATAGCCTTAATCCTTTGAGGACCGTAAGATTTTGGAACGCCAAAAGAATCAATTGTTTTGTTTTTAAAGTTCGTACACTTCAGTTGCTGTAACTAAGACATTTCATGAAATAATTGGCAAAAAGCTAGATCCATTTGTTGTTTGTTGATAAGAACTAATATTTTGACTCAAACCAAAAAAAAAAGAGATTTAAGTTCTTAATCAGATGATACACGCAATTAAAAACATGGGACAAATACGTCCCTTGGTCCTCAAAGGGTTAAAAAGTTTAGTGTTCTAGGGTATGATGTCTTAGATGGGTCTAAAAGTGTTTTCTGATCACTGTTGTCGAGGTAGATTAGCAAGAGTTTACTAGCCATATAGCCCATGTATTCTTTCCATAAGCATTAACTGCAGTTGAATGAAACCTTTATGTTTATTTGCAACCCGGAAGACAGACTTACCTGCGTGAGGTTGGATTTTGTTTGTCTGGGGGTCCCTCTACAGTTGGCCTTCCAGAGCTTTTGGTGGTAAGGGTACCCAAAACTTTCTTTTGTCAAGTCCTCTGACTACTGTGGTAAAGAAACCTTAGGAAACCTACCATAGAAATGTTACTATTGTCCCCTTGGCAGTAGGTTCACTTTGGAGTCTACAGGACTCTCTGAAAATAAAGGGTGTTTACTAAAAGTAGAAAATTAGAAGGAGCTCAGACTGAAATCATCTTTTTTTTTTTTTTTTCTTTATGGCAAAAGTGAAAAATATGTAATATATAATCATACATCACATATAAATATGTAATATATAATATATTTTTTATGGCAAAAATTAAAAATATGTAATATATAATCCAGTAGCCAGTCGTTGTGATTAGAAGCTAGCACATTTAAGGGAAATATGTACAGAGAGAAATATGCAGGTGGCCGTTGCTGAACTCTTTTTTTTTTTTTTTTTGAAATGCTAGTTTCTCTGACTCAAAAACTGGAACACGTATGCAACTCAGGAATGTGGGAATAGAATCACAACCTCTAAACTGCATTCTTAGTCCAGGACAGTGGTCTCCAAACTGCAGCCCTTTGCCTGCTTCTATCTGACTTTTGGGGATTCCTTCCACAGATATAAAGCACTATTCCTCCCACTGATATACAGTAAATGTTGAGACATTGTTTCACTGATGGAAATGAAGGGGCACTACATATCCCACTGATATCAATGGTGGGGCACTACATATCCCACTGACACCAACGATGGGGCACTCGTCCTTCCACTGACACAGATGGTGGGGGGCACTCTTCCTCCCACTGACACAGACGGGTGGGGGCACTATTCCTGCCACTGACAAAGACGGGTGGGGGGCGCTCTTCCTCCCACTGGCACAGACGGGTGGGGGGGCGCTCTTCCTCCCACTGGCACAGACGGGTGGGGGGGCACTCTTCCTCCCACTGGCACAGACGGGTGGGGGTCGCTCTTCCTCCCACTGGCACAGACGGGTGGGGGTCGCTCTTCCTCCCACTGGCACAGACGGGTGGGGGTCGCTCTTCCTCCCACTGGCACAGACGGGTGGGGGTCGCTCTTCCTCCCACTGGCACAGACGGGTGGGGGTCGCTCTTCCTCCCACTGGCACAGACGGGTGGGGGTCGCTCTTCCTCCCACTGGCACAGACGGGTGGGGGTCGCTCTTCCTCCCACTGGCACAGACGGGTGGGGGTCGCTCTTCCTCCCACTGGCACAGACGGGTGGGGGTCGCTCTTCCTCCCACTGGCACAGACGGGTGGGGGTCGCTCTTCCTCCCACTGGCACAGACGGGTGGGGGTCGCTCTTCCTCCCACTGGCACAGACGGGTGGGGGTCGCTCTTCCTCCCACTGGCACAGACGGGTGGGGGTCGCTCTTCCTCCCACTGGCACAGACGGGTGGGGGTCGCTCTTCCTCCCACTGGCACAGACGGGTGGGGGTCGCTCTTCCTCCCACTGGCACAGACGGGTGGGGGTCGCTCTTCCTCCCACTGGCACAGACGGGTGGGGGTCGCTCTTCCTCCCACTGGCACAGACGGGTGGGGGTCGCTCTTCCTCCCACTGGCACAGACGGGTGGGGGTCGCTCTTCCTCCCACTGGCACAGACGGGTGGGGGTCGCTCTTCCTCCCACTGGCACAGACGGGTGGGGGTCGCTCTTCCTCCCACTGGCACAGACGGGTGGGGGTCGCTCTTCCTCCCACTGGCACAGACGGGTGGGGGTCGCTCTTCCTCCCACTGGCACAGACGGGTGGGGGTCGCTCTTCCTCCCACTGGCACAGACGGGTGGGGGTCGCTCTTCCTCCCACTGGCACAGACGGGTGGGGGTCGCTCTTCCTCCCACTGGCACAGACGGGTGGGGGTCGCTCTTCCTCCCACTGGCACAGACGGGTGGGGGTCGCTCTTCCTCCCACTGGCACAGACGGGTGGGGGTCGCTCTTCCTCCCACTGGCACAGACGGGTGGGGGTCGCTCTTCCTCCCACTGGCACAGACGGGTGGGGGTCGCTCTTCCTCCCACTGGCACAGACGGGTGGGGGTCGCTCTTCCTCCCACTGGCACAGTCGGCGGTGGGCGCTCTTCCTCCCACTGGCACAGACGGGGGGGGGGCACTCTTCCTCCCACTGGCACAGACGGTTGGGGGCACCACAGTCTGGCCCTCTAAAGTCTGAAGGACCATAAGCTGATCCCTTTTTAAAAAAAAGTTTGGAGAACTCTGGTTCAGGGCATCAACTTGGAAAACACTAAAGCCATTGGCTCATCTTGACAGGCAAGAATATAGCAGTTTTGGGAGGAGGGATCAGCGATGCCAGCCTCCAGATACTGTATTCTCAATCCAAGTTTCCTTTAAAGATCAGGAGCCATCCATTGGCAACAGTAGGAAAGGACTCGACTGTAACATTTTTTTTTTTTTTTTGTTCTTTTTTTTTTAAGGATCAATTGCGACCTAGGATTTGTTTAGCTCTGTTATTGGCACTTGAACCTGCTTTAAGCCTGCTGTTTAGGTTTTCAGAAGCTGTAAAGAGTAATAGTAACTATAGTTATCTCTCCTATAATGGTGATCTCCTCTTCTGATTGTTTTCCAGCAGGCCTCATACGTAAAAGCTTGCTGAGGAATGGAAGAAATTGCCAGTAAATTGCTTCCCTTTCCTATAATTTTTTTTAGGCATAGCGCTGAGATTTTAGAACTATTTGTTTTTCATTGTTTTTTTTTTTTTTTCTGGTGATTTGCAGCCCAGGTTAATTCGCTGACGGGACTTATCAGGAGCGATAATCTTTTTGCAGATCAGAGTAATAACATACTTCAGAGAGCTCGCGTTTACAGCCGAAGATTAGAGCAAGAGGACGAATCACTCCGTCAATGAGAGAGCAATATTTAGCCGCATTTCCCGCTGTGGCACATGTAATCATCCCGTCATATATCTCTCAAGAGGACAGGGCGCTCTCTGCGGGGTCCTCACCTGTCACCTCTGCAATTTGTCCGGCGGGGGTGGGGGTACTTTTATTATCCATTGATATGTCTGGTCATGTTGGCAGATTTTTTGTTATGCTCGAGAGGCCTTATCTGGATAATTAACTGTATTCACCTAGGAATAACATTACAGGCTCTTATCGTTAAGGAGCAACAAAATACATTTGTGTCCTTGTTTGTGGACTGTGAAGGATACTTTAACATTATCTGCAAACATTGGCCTTAATTTACAAGTTCACCCAATCTGGGTGAAACCGCCAGTTTACAGCAGATTTAGGAGAGAAGCGGTGCATGCAGGGAAACCTAAAGTCTACTTGCGTAAGCTCAGATGCTAAACAGATATGGTATCAAATTATGGGGTAGCCTATCCATAGGAAGAAAGAGGCCATAGACCAGTGGGGGTCAACCTACAGGGGTCACCTAAGTCCTGATGTCACCAAAGGGCCATACCTAATATTCTGTATATGTAATGCCCCAGAAGGCCATTAGGAACTGCAGACTTAGGGCAGGAAATGGTCAGATTGTGGACATGTTAGAAGAAGAAGGGCCTCTCTCTTCCTATGGATAGGCTACCCCATAATTTGATACCATATCTGTGAGACTGCTATATATCATTGAACATATGGCCTAATTAAAAATCAATGTGCCCACATTTTGTGATCTCTATAGTCCCCACAAAATTGGTGCCATGGTGAAAGGCATTTTCAGGCTTACCCTCACAGTTCTCTTATTGAATTACAGGGGAAGTTCGGTAAAGCTTCTCAGACTACTGGCTGCTAGGGCCTGAGGGACACACAGTAAGTGCCAAAGGGCCCCTGGTTGGACACCAGGACCTGATGTCCTATGTACATCTGACTGTTCTATTATTGACCATGTGGCCTAATTAAAAATCAATCTGTCCACATTTTGTGATCTCTATAGTCCCTACAAAATTGGTGCCATGGTGAAAGGCATTTTCAGGCTTACCCTCACAGTTCTCTTATTGAAGAATTACAGGGGAAGTTCGGAAAAGCTTCTCAGACTACTGGCTGCTGGGGCCCGAGGGACACACAGTAAGTGCCAAAGGGCCCCTGGTTGGACACCAGGACCTGATCGCCTATGTACATCTGACTATTCTATCGGTTTATGGCCAGCTTTAGACAGGGCTATTATTAATCAATTTATATTATTCTATTTTTTTGCTACGACAGAAGTCAAATGGTTTCAATTACAAATTCTAAACTTGCTACTACTTGGGGATATTTTTCTAGTATACTCACCCCAGTCCAAAGCCACAGTTAAAGTTGAACTCCAGGATAAGCAAATATTGTCTGTATCTGGGGTATCCAAGCTTTCTAAACATTTCTGTCCTTCAGACTTTAGGGGGCTGCTATTGGGAGTAGAAAATGTCTTGGTGTTCAGTGGCAGTAAACAATGCCCCATCCTTGGCACAGTGTGAGGAATTGTGCCCCAACATTGGCATAAGTGGGAGGAATTGTGCCCCAACGTTGGCATCAGTGTGAGGAATTGTGCCCCAACGTTGGCATCAGTGTGAGGAATTGTGCCCCAACGTTGGCATCAGTGGGAGGAATTGTGCCCCAACGTTGGCATCAGTGGGAGGAATTGTGCCCCAACGATGGCATCAGTGGGAGGAATTGTGCCTTTCGCTTGTGTCAGCAGGAAGAATAGTGGGCCATCCTTGGTATCAATGGAAAGCATTAAGCCCCATTGATGTGAGTGGGAGCAATTGTGCCCTTTTGATTGTGTCAGTGGATGGAATAGTGGCCCATTGTTTGTGTCAGTGGATGGAATAGTGGCCCAAGAGCCTGATGAAGGCAAGCAAAGGGTTGCAATTTGGAGACTGCTGGTCTATATGCATTTGTCATGTATGTTTGAATCTTCGTGTGCTTTGTGTATTTCTTCGAGATCTGTGCAGTAATCCAGTGTGAGACTTCCCTCTGTGCAGGAGCTTCCTGTAATAAAGACCGCTCACTGCTGCTCCCCCCTCCATGTGATGGGTATCTGGTCTTGTCTCCGCTCCCTCTTGTAGTTTCCTGCAAACAGCTTGCAGTGGGTAGGTACAGCTGTGACAACGAGCTAATATCTGGATTTGCAAAGGCCTTTGGCGAATACAATGTAGATTTATGTTATTGGTGGCTCTGGAGGAGTATGTTTAGGTGAAAATATTTGCATTCGGAGTTCAGCTTTAACCACTTGAGTCCCTGGCCTTTTTCCCCTTAAATCCCCGAGTCAGAGAATGTTTGTTTTGATGGTATCTAATTTTTGTGCATCATATTTTTGTGTGTGTATTTTATATATATATATATTATATTATATATATATATGTAATATTACACACACTTTTATGTGAAAAATTTTAAGTTGGTGACAGGGTCTCTTTAAAGTAGAAATGGTTACAATTCATTTTTACAAAGCAGTTTGCCTGTGTTGTAAAGATTAGATCACGGGAGCAGAGCGTTGCCCCCCCAGAGACTGGAGTGGACTAATCTAGTCACAGAAATGATTTTATTGCATTTTCTAATCCCTTATAAAATGTATGTGTATAGATTTCATTTCCTTGTCTTCCCTTGACCCCAATCTGCATCAAAGTACTCTGCTTAAAACCAACTCAGCTGTTTATGTAACAAAGCAGAGTGATGGAGGAAATGCCAAATGTTTGTACATTCGATAGGCAGATCATCTGTTATTTAACTTAAAGAAACAAGAGTCGGGTGTCCGTACTGCTTGAAGTGACTGGACAGGTCATTCTCAACCAGGGTTCTGTGGAACTCTAGGATTCCTCCAGAGGTTGCAGGGGGTTCCTTGAGCTGTAGCTGTTTGACCTCCCAGCTGACGATAACTTTATATTTCTAGGTCCATCGCCACTTGGTAGAGCCTGTAGAATGACAACAATAATCTTTTTGGCAGACTCAAAAAGGTGGCATTCTAACCACCACTGTAAGAGGGGCATTTATCCCACTGACCACCAATCTAAAGACAGTTTATTCACACCGAACCAATGATATGATTTTAGTATGGGTTCTACTAGAACTGAATATTATTTTAAGGATTCCTCCAAGATAAATAGGTTGGGGCTTGGGTGCTAAGTCACCACCCATTGCAGCAAACCATGACATGGCCATTTGTGACCGTTCAGAATGCTGCAGTCACCGTTTGGACCATGTCTGATGGGCAATTTTGTAGCAGAGAGAAGTTGCCACTATAAATTAATGCCATTAACAGCAGTATGTAGCTAGAGCAGCCATTCTCAACCAGGGTTCTGTGAAACCCTATGGTTCTCCCAGAAGTTGCTTGGGGTTCCTTGAGCGGTGGCCAGTTGACCTCCAATGTGATGGTGCATGGATAGTTCTGGGGTCAAAGCCACTTGGCAGAGCCAGCTACAATACACCAGTGATCTTTTTGGCTTCTTGTATCGGTGGCATTCCGGCCACCACTGTAAGAGGGACCTTCTTTCCACTAGCTACCATTGTAAGAAGCGTTTTTCCCACTCGCCCCTAATGCATTGCTTTTAGCAGGGGTTTCCTGAGAACTAAAAATAATTTCAGGGGTTCCGGTAGGGGAAAACGGTTGAGAAAGGCTGATCTAGAGATTTGCTTGGCAGAGTTGCTGGCGATTTGTTGTTGCTACAATTTAAAAGAAAATATTGGGAGAGCGTTCTCTGCCTCAAATCGGTCTTTGAGAGCCTTTTCACACCAGATGCGGTAGGACTGTGTTGGAAGGCTATTTTAGTGCAGTCCCACCGCAAGACAAGGCAAAACGCCTCCTACCTGTCTGGTTTGGTGGTGTGTGCTCAGGGGGGGACTGACCATTTGAGCACTCGGGCACTGCCCGCAGGCCTGGGGTCAGTAGGGGGCCCCATGAAATGCCCCTGGTACCTTTTTTATAGGCTTTTTTGGGTGTGTTTTGAGTGTGGGCAAGGACACAGGGGCCCCATGATCCCCTATTGCCCAGGGGCCCCATGAGTTGTCAGTCCACCCCTGTGTCTGCTACTTTTTTTTCAGCTCAGGGCAGTTTGACACAGTCCACCACCTCGCACAGTGCTCTGGCCAATAGAACTTCCAAGAGCCACCAAGAGCTCCTGGTCACAAAGTGATGATCAGGATCTGTTTTGGGCCTAATTTCTGTGTGACAGCCAATCACAACCATCACATCAGGAAAATTATGAAATGCCTCTGGTGTTTAGATTTCTTAACCAACAGGAAGTGGTTGAGGTAACTTACAGAGATTGTACAACCAGATTCTAACCCCTATGGACAGCTTTACCCTTTTCCCCATCATGGCCTGTGTAACCGTACAGCACGTGTGTGGTGAAGCAAGTGCTGGGAGCAAATACTGCAAATAATAAAAAAAAAAAAGTATCTAGTTTGTGGTGAAAGATAGCGAATACACTTGAGCAGTGAATTTTTAACTGACAATTTTGGACATCAGTTTTCTGTCGTGTCGACTCCTCCAACCTGCTGGAGGTCTGACCGTTGCAGCCTTGGTTGTACCGCGGTTTCCTTCCTCCGTGCAGTGAGACAGGTAACAGCTGTTTGACACGCTGAAAGGGAGTTATTCTCCGCTCGCAGATCTGATTTTGTTTTCAAACTAATTCAATAAAGTCGACAAATGATGGAATTGTTACATGAGCGCTGGTGGAGCTGAGAGGACATACGGGAAAAGCCCTGGTTCTCCAGTGGGGGCCCTGGCGTGCTGCCGTTGCTCAGTATTAAGTTAACCATTGGCGTGCCGTGCTCTTCGGTTGTATTTTTTTCGTTGTCAGATGTTCGCAAAAGTGAAAGATCTTTAAAGCGGAACTTTCTTCATGACAGTTGATAAAAAAAAAAAAAATGTTCTTTAGCAAGGAACATACATTCCACATAATATTTATGCTACCAAAACTAGTGGGTGCTGTAAATTGCCTCCAGCATCGTTCCTGTTTCGTCTTGCTGGAGGCTGCCATTTTTTTGAAGCCCAGACACTGAGCAGCAGTTAAAGCAGAACTAAACCCTCCTGGACAACTTTTCTGTTGTACTTAGGAAGCAGAAAAATAATCATTACCTGAATAATAACAATTTAAATAGATTTATTCAACTGAAACAATCACATTCCAGCATATATTATTTGCTTCAACAAACATCCATGTTTGTTAACTAATTTTGGCTAAACAAAATCTATATATTTGAAGAAACTTAGACTGTCAGCCCCTTCCTCCTCACACTTAGTTTCACTTTCTTCTTGTGCAGATCTATTCCACTCCAAACAATCAGAAAAATATTGTTTCTATTCACTGAACTTCTTGAAACTTAGCAGTGAAGGGGTTGATTCTGTATTCATAGGTTTGTAGAAGTTAGGATGAAGGTCTTTTTCTTAACTCTGTTCATGTTATAACATTTTTCCTGTGAAGAAGAGGCATGTGATCTCCGCTGAGTCAAATTCAGTTTTGAGAACTGAAAAAGTAAACCAAACATCTGTGATAATATCTTGTAGGCAGAGAAACTGCCCAATAATCTTACAAAAACCTCTGGAAGAGCATGACATTGTGAATGGATTCATGGAATTTATTTACCAAAAACATTAAACATATACAGCCTTATTCTACATAATTAAAAAACTAATCTTTATTTCATGATGGAATAACCTTTGGATGGTAATATATTTTCCTCAAAAAGCATTTTATTTAACCATTTGCCGCCCGCCCTATGGCCGAACGGCGGGCGGCAAATGTCATCAGCGTTCCGGGTGGACGCCATATGACGTCTTCCCACACATGTGCAGATTGCGCTCCTGCAGAGTGGCGCAGCGGCGCGATCTGTCACCGGCCGTGTACTTCGGACATGGCCGATGACAGATCTGAGTATCGGCCCCGTTGCCGGTACCATGTGACCTGCTGTGACCAATCACAGCAGGTCACATGACAGTTGTATACAATGGATGGCTTCATTCTTGCCATCCATTGTATACTGGTGCCTAGCTGTGAATGGTCACAGCTAATCACATGCACATGTCATGTGATTAGCTGTGGCCAAATCACAGCTAAGCACAAAAAAAAAAAAAACCCTGAATGAATCGATGTCATTCAGGTAAATGCTTACTTATAGCAAAGTAATTCTTTGCTATAAGCAAATTGTGTAAAAAAAAAAAAAAAAAATACTGATCACTTCCCCAAAGTAGTACAATGTTACTATGGTAACATTGTACTACTTTGGTCATAGTGGAATATAAAAAAAAAATCTTAAAAAAAAAAAAAAAATTTAATAAAAAACAATAAAAATATATATAATTTTTTTTTTCATACTGTCACCAGTCAGTGTCCCTGATCACCTCCATGCCAGTTATATGATGATGCTGTACTGCACTGGTGACAATATGTAAAAAAAAAATAGTGAAATTAATTTTAATTTTTTCATTTTCTGAAAAATTATGACAAAAAAAATACAACTTCAAAAAACTCGCCATGCCTCTTATGAAGTATGTCGGACTGTCTACTCTGCAAAAAGGGGTAATTTGGGGAATATCTGTACTGTCCTGACATTTGGGGGATATCTGTACTGTCCTGACATTTGGGGGATATCTGTACTATTCTGACATTTGGGGGATATCTGTACTGTCCTGACATTTGGGGGATATCTGTACCGTCCTGACATTTGGGGGATATCTGTACTGTTCTGACATTTGGGGGATATCTGTACTGTTCTGACATTTGGGGGATATCTGTACCGTCCTGACATTTGGGGGATATCTGTACTGTTCTGACATTTGGGGGATATCTGTACTGTTCTGACATTCTTGGACCTCAAGAAATTAGATTGGCTGTCAGTACTTCAGGATTGATCAATATTCAGATCTATCCCATAGTTTGTGAACTCTATAACTTTCCTACAAACTAAATAATACATCCTATTTTGGGTTATTTTCACCGAAGACATGCAGCAGAATACATCTCGGCCTAAATTTATGAAGAACAATTATTTATTTGCAAACTTTTATAACAGAAACAAAGAAACTTTTTTTTTTTTCAAACTTTTTGGTCTTTTTTTGTTAATTTAGCAAAAAATAAAAACCCCAGCGGTGATTAAATACCACCAAAAGAAAGCTCTAGTTGTGTGAAGAAAATGATAAAATTTTAGTTTGGGTACAATGTTGTATGACCGCGCAATTGTCATTCAAAGTGTGAGAGCGCTGAAACCTGAAAACTGGCCTGGGCAGGAAGGTGTAAAATTGCCCGGTGTTGAATTGGTTAAAAAAATCCGATTTAAAAAAAAAAAAATCTGATTTAAATAAAATAAATCAGATTTAAAAAAAAAATCTGATTTAAATAAAATAAATCAGATTTAAAAAAAAAATCTGATTTAAATAAAATAAATCAGATTTAAAAAAAAAATCTGATTTAAATAAAAAAAATCAGATTTTTTTTATTTTTTTTAAAAAATCATTGATTTTTATCCACCCTGACTGATAGTGCACTTAAAGGTAAATCTGAATATAACTAAAGTTCATAAAGTGCCACAATAGTGCTCAATAGTCTGTAATCGAATACAATCGTGACCGGATGAAAATCAGAACGATTTCAAACTTCAAACCCAATAGTGATTTTGGTGACTGGGATTCGGAATGACTCCAGTGCTTGTGACTTCCGGTGGTGAACAATGAATATGTTGCTTGCTCTTACCAGAAGCACAAGTCATATGCGCATGAAGTAATATTTCCTGACAAAACCCTGGTGGTCATCATGGATGTGGTCAGGGCAGAAGGGGGCTCCACTGGCACACTCATATATCAGGGGAATTACTCCACACGTCTAACAGACCAATCCAGCACAGGGGATGTGCGGGTGGTGCGGCTACACGGATTTTCGTGCCGATCTGCAGCGGCACCACCCGCACAGATGTGAACCTAGCCTTAGACTGTCAGCAGATTGGCCTCTACAAATTTGGCACAGACCCTAAAAATGGAGCAAATGAGCATGTGCAGAGCAGGCTGAGATGATAGGTTACTGGATTTTAAATAGTATAGGCACTTATTTTGATGTTTCACATAGCTTTACCTGCAAAAGCGGCCAGCCGGAAGTTCTCCAACAAGATTTAATTTTCTGACTAGAGTTCCACTTTAACAAGCACAAGGTTGTGGCTATGTAGTCAAGGAGGCCATGTTGATCCCTGGCCGTTCTCCAGGCTTGTTTTACCAGAAGGCCTTAGGCATTCAGTCAGGGCTTGACAGATTCGATTTGAATGTAGAAACCAGCTAAAGAATTTCTGAGACAGCGCTCAGGCAAGGCAACTTTTGAGCCAACAGCTTCACACAATTTGCTGCACGACAGTCAGGGCAAAACTTCACTGTGTTTTAGGTGCCATTGAAAATAATGGCACTTGAACCCGTGTTTTGTGATCACAGCCTTTCTGCCACGATCCCAAAACGCCCAGATGTGATTGGAGCCGTCCTGGTTCTCACACGTGTAATTCCTTATGCGTTTTCAAACTCACATATTTGCGTGACAGGCTGGATGTGTGTTCCTATCGAGCTGGTTTAGACAGATGCGATCCACATGTATTGCTGTGCGAATCTGCAGCTGTGCGTTCCAGACTCTCAAGTGATAGATTAGAGAGGCATGCGGAGATAAGTGTTTGCATAGGTTTGCTATTGACAGGAGCTTTTGCATTGAAGTCGGTGGGAGACGCGTTTGCATTGAAGTCGGTGGGAGACGCGTTTGCATTGAAGTCGGTGGGAGACGCGTTTGCATTGGAGTCGGTGGGAGACGCGTTTGCATTGGAGTCGGTGGGAGACGCGTTTGCATTGGAGTCGGTGGGAGACGCGTTTGCATTGGAGTCGGTGGGAGACGCGTTTGCATTGGAGTCGGTGGGAGACGCGTTTGCATTGGAGTCGGTGGGAGACGCGTTTGCATTGGAGTCGGTGGGAGACGCGTTTGCATTGGAGTCGGTGGGAGACGCGTTTGCATTGGAGTCGGTGGGAGACGCGTTTGCAATGGAGCCGGCGGGAGACGCTTTTGCAATGGAAGGCGTTTTGTGCATTGAAGTCAGTGGGAGGCAGTGTGTGAACCCAGGCACCAGGACGCAATTTCTAGTCGCCATGGCGACTTGTCATCTTGGATTTATCGAGCCCTACATTAAGTACAAGAGGAAAAACATTTTTGTTGCAGATAGCAACCACTTGTCTCTCGAGGAGATTTTACCACCTAACTAATCTTTACCTAGATTCTTTGATAGGACAAGAAATAAAGAAATGGTTGTCATTGGGTCAGAAAGTCCGAAACGCTAATAGTAACCCTTCCCCATTCTACTTAGAAAGTGTCTTGTTGCAGTCTGTGTCCCCACTACAGCGATTTCCCACCATTTCCTATTCTAACAGGAAGTGGTGGGAAATCTATCCAATGGGGACCCAGAATGGAAAACAAAACCCAAGATAAGTTCTGTCCCTTCCTCACTCTGTCCAAAACCAAACATGAATACATTTTTTAGGAATTGGGATTAGGAAGGACATTCTGGTAGTTACGGTTGTCAAAAACCTCTGTCATTCAGACATTTTTGCCAAGATACAAATAAATAAGCGCATTTTATCTTCAACATCATTTTAGTCTAGTAAAAAGTCAACACCAACTTTTGAAAACTTTGCCTTGCGTGGAAAAAGGTGGCATATGTTGTCCCCATTGGAGAAGATCTCACTTCCTGTCTCAGTGACACCCGGTGTGTTCAGGCGTGGTAAGGTGTCACTGGGCAGGAACTACATGGGTGGGAGGTGAAAATTGGAGAATTATTTTCTTTCTTTTGAGTGGACCTTCTCCTGTTTACTGCTGCCTATGATCTAGCTGGGAAGATTACAATAACTTCCTGTGCTGGTGACACTGCTTCCCACAGGCTGTAAAATGGGCAAAAAGTAAGGGGACACAGTAAAAAATAACCTGGCATTGGTCCTAACCCATCTCCGTTCTATTCAATGCTGTAGCAAGAGCTGGGCTTTAAAGTAGAATGAGACACAATATAACAGCCCCAGGGTAATTCAAACACTGCTTTGTCACTTTCTTTTATGAATTGGTTTACACATTGCTTTGTAAATACCTTTTTTATTTTAGTGCTTTACTTGTGGTCATGTGACCACAAACCCTCTGTACTCGGTCCCTTTCTTGTAAGTGGTGGGTGAGGACTTTCAGAGGCTCCTATGTAAATGTTGGGAGAAGTTGAAGAATCATTGCAATCAATGAGGGAAGTTCTAACAATGCTGAGATGGGCAGGAACCAGGGGCGAACTGACCATTTGGAAACTCTGGCACCGCCCGAGGTCAGTAGGGGGCCCCATGAGATGCCCCTGGTACCTTTTTCATAGGCTTTTTTGAGTTTGGGCAAGGACACAGGGGCCCCATGATCCCCTATTGCCCGGGGGCCCCATGAGTTGTCAGTCCGCCCCTGGCAGGTACCTACATTATTACAATGAATAAGGAAAGCACTGATGATGCTCAGATGGGCAGGACTTAAATGATTGAAATGAATGAGGGAAATGCTGAAAACGCTTAGATAGAGGGGACTTAAATCAATGCAGTGAATGAAGGAAGTGCCAGCAATGCTGAGGTGGGCAAGGACTTGAATTATTTCAGTGAATAAAGGAACCACTGACTGTGCTGGGTGGGTTGGGACTTAAATTATTACAATAAATGAGTGAAGCTCTGATTATGCTAAGGTTGGCAGGGACTTGAATCATCACACTGAACACGGAAAGTGTTGGATGGGAAAATAAGTCATTGCAGTGAATGAGGGAAGCACAAACAACGCTGAGTGGGTAAGGACTTTAGTCATTGCAATGAATGAGGGAAGAGCCAACAATGCTGAGGTGGGTAAGGACTTTAGTCGTTGCAATGAATGAGGGAAGAGCCAACAATGCTGAGGTGGGTAAGAACTTCAGTCATTGCAATGAATGAGGGAAGAGCCAACAACGCTGAGGTGGGTAAGAACTTCAGTCATTGCAATGAATGAGGGAAGAGCCAACAACGCTGAGGTGGGTAAGAACTTCAGTCATTGCAATGAATGAGGGAAGAGCCAACAACGCTGAGGTGGGTAAGAACTTCAGTCATTGCAATGAATGAGGGAAGAGCCAACAACGCTGAGGTGGGTAAGAACTTCAATCCTTGCAATGAATGAGGGAAGAGCCAACAATGCTGAGGTGGGTAAGAACTTCAGTCATTGCAGTGAATGAGGGAAGCACCAGCAATGCTTAGGTGGGTAAGGACTTCAATCCTTGCAATGAATGAGGGAAGAGCCGACAACGCTGAGGTGGGTAAGGAGCTCAGTCATTGCAGTGAATGAGGGAAGCGCCAACAATGGTGAAGTGGGTAAGGCCTTCAGTCATTGCAATGAATGAGAGAAGCACCAACAGTGTTGAGGTGAGTAAGGACTTCATCATTGTTGGCTCTTCTCTCATTTATTGCAATGATTGAAGTCCTTACCCACCTCATCATTGTTGGCTCTTCCCTCATTCATTGCAAGAATTGAAGTCCTTATCCACCTCAGTGTTGTTGGCTCTTCCCTCATTCATTGAAAGGATTGAAGTCCTTACCCACTTCATCATTGTTGGCTCTTCTTTCATTTATTGCAATGATTGAAGTGGGTAAGGACTTCAGTCATTGCAATGATTGAGGGAAGTGCCAACAGTGATGAGGTGGATAAGGACTTCAATCCTTTCAATGAATGAGGGAAGAGCCAACAACACTGAGGTGGATAAGGACTTCAATTCTTGCAATGAATGAGGGAAGAACCAACAATGATCATATGGGTAAGGACTTCAATCCTTGCAATGAATGAGGGAAGAGCCAACAATGATGAGGTAGGCTGGGACTTAAATCATTGCAATGAATGAGTAAAGAGCTAACAATACTGAGGTGGGAGGAGACTTAAAGCATTGCAAGGAATGAAGAAAGCACTGACAACGACAAGGTGGGTGGGAACTTGAATCGTTGCAGTGAATGAAGGAAGCATTGACAATGCTGAAAAAGACAGGGTCTTCTTGGGAATGGCGTTATGGCAAGTGGTCCACCATGGGGGTAGCCGACAATACAAGTTGAAGGGGAGGGCAGGGGCGGACTGACCATTTGGAAACTCGGGCAGTGCCCGAGGGCCCGGGGTCAGTAGGGGGCCCCATGAGATGCCCCTGGTATCTTTTTCATAGGCTTTTTTGAGTTTGGGTAAGGACACGGGCCCATGATCCCCTATTGTTCGGGGGCCCCATGAGTTGTCAGTCCGCCCCTGGCAGTGGGGGCTTTCTTTTCTTGGCACAGTACAGGGCCGACAACACAGCAGTTTCCAGGAGTTTCAGTGGTGGCTAGAAAGAGTTGTTGGTCCTGTACTGGAAGTATAACACACATCAGGAAACTGCCGGGATCAACTGATAATTTACAAAAGTATATGAATGGAAGTAAAGCATGGCCACAGTATCAGTAATATATTTTTTGGCTGGAAAGATATTTACATTTTTTTTTTTTTTTTTTTTTATTCTTTGGGCCCATTGTTTGTGAAAATTCTGTTTATTTTTTATCATATTCAACTGACATGCAAAACGGCTTTACAATCCTTTAGAAAGGGGAGTGTGTGTATGCACGTGTTTTCCCCCAAATAAATACAATTCTTCATGAACTTCAGAAATCCACACAAAGCTAATTAGCAGCGGGCTGCCTGACTGGTAACGTGCTCTTCCTCCAGCTAGTTAATAAGCTCAGCTTGTTTGGATTGTGCTCCCCATGACTTGTCAGTGGGGAAGGGCCATTCAGGGTTCCTGGGTTGGGATTAATCTCCTCCTGCCAGGCCATCATTAGTGGAGGCTGAAGGATTTGCTGAAAGCCATGAGCCGTTCCTTCGCCCTCTCTCCTGGCGCTAATTATCATTTATTAACTTTATGTTGTCACTCAGCAGGCCCCCCCTTGGGAAATTAACTATGGAAGGAATCCATGGAGGGGGGAACCATCGAGCAGGCAGTGCAGATTGGGGGGGAAAGGGGGATTGAGTCGGACTGAAGACTCTTGTGTTATCTGTAGCAAGAGCAAGGTCATCTTTGTTGGGTCTCTTCACTGGTTCATTGGTGGTGTGGAATTTAGAGGGTGGGGGGAGGCGGTAGGGGTGGATATGTACCTTTAGAGTGTATAATGGTTTTAACTTTGGAATGTTGAGTTCTTTTTATTTGGACTGCATACAGCAGTTTTTGAGCTCGAATGCATCTGATCAATTCACCATTGTAGATGATCCAAATGTTTCACATGGCTTTTCCCGATGTACCTTTCTCTTCTGCACTTTTGGTAACAGAATTAAGTAAGGAGATGGACTCTGGTACCAAGTTTTTGGGTTTTTTTTTTCCTTTGCTGCCCCTGGCTGAACCAAGCTCCTTCTCTCCCCTATGTTGGAAGTCTTGGAGATCCTCCTGCTTGTACTGTTGGTGCCACAGCTGCTGGCTTATGGTTCAAATTATTTATTGCATAATACACAAGAATGCAAATGATGTATTTATATATTGTGTCTCCAGCCTGCAGACTGTGTGTTGACATATTAAATAGCATAATACTGTCATTAGAAGGTCCTTTGTGTCTTTGTATTTGCAGGAGGCATAAAATAAAAGATGGGATGACTGACACTAAATAATATCCTTATTCTACAATAAAAAAATCCATAAACTTTCACAACCTAATGGCCCTGTAATCTATTTTTTTATGAATTTGCTTCATACTGTATATTTCCGCCTCTTTGTAACGTCCTCTGTGAGTTCCCAAAACTCTAATTTTCCCCCTCACGTCCATTTTTTTTTGGAAGGAGCAGTGAGTGTTAGTTGTGGTCATGTGAACATGTCTATGCACACTGCAAACCTCATAGTCCATCTCCGAAGAGGGCAGCTGCATACAGTGTGACCATGGAGGGTGGCTATGTTCATTCTCCCATAGTTCATCTTAGTGGAGGGTGGCTACATTCCTACATACAGTAGGACAATGATGAACGAACGTAGCCACCCTCTAACAGGAAGTCAGATCACAGCAGCAAAAAAACCTTTGTACCAAAAAGAAAAACCACTTTGTGCTGTAACTGTTTATAAAATATTAGCTGGACTTCAGCTTCAATGTGTTAGTGTATTTAAATCTGCTAGAACATCTAACATGCCCCTCCTCAGAGACTGGCAATGTTGCTGTCTGCTGTGCATCCTGTGCTTTCTTATCCAGAGTAGGGGTGCTCTAATGCAGGAGGTGTGTTACTGGTCAGACCACCAGGTGAAAACAGAGAGAAAAAATACTAAAAAAAGGAAACTAATGCTGCCACTACATCCAACGATTGGTAAGCTGCAATAAATTACATTTTTGATTTGGGGTTTAATAATGCTTTAAGAAAACATACTTGAATAGATAAAAAATATAAGAAGCAGTTTCCCGGAACGTGATCCCTTTGCTTGTGGTCATCGTGGTTTGAATCAGGTTGGGTCGGGGAAATTGTCTTTGCTCTTGGGGAGCAATCACAGACCTATCCTGCAAAGTTGAGTTCAAAATAGTTTTTACATTTTAGCCCTGGTTTATACCAATGCGACTTGGAGTTTGAAATCGCATGACAAGTTGCATCCCATATCTTTCAATGGCCCCATACCAAAAAAGGTTCCTGCATTACTGTTGTGCAACTTCATTGCCACTTGCTTTTGGCATCCACTATTGAAGTCGCAGCAAGTCGCACAGCATAATCAGACCTCAAAGTCGCATTGATGTAACCTGGGGCTAATATATATAGCATGTGTGTTGGTAGCTGGTTTTATTTAGGTCCAATATTAATGTGAACTCTAGTGGCCAATTAAAGGAAATGGCCCATTCTGTTTCTAGATGGAAAAAGGAGAACTCTCCCTTAAATGTGTCGGTACCGGCAGATACCAGTGGCGAGCCCAATGGTGGGTGGAGTTTCCTGACATAGACCACATGCTGAGTAGGCTGAAGAATGGGAAAAGTGATTGCACTCTAAAAACCAAGTGTACTGCTCTGACTACCTGATTCCATCTCCGATGACCTCAAGCAGAGGGATCAGGTTCCAGGAACCTTCTGCTTACATGCTTACTGCACAGGAATGCGCATGTAATAACTTGTTTTATTCCCTTATTGAAGATTTCTACATCCAGTGTGCTCTGGCCTTTATTTTTTTGAGTTCTGGTAAAATTATGTCTTGGTTGGAATACAGTGTTCATGTATTTTGTGCAACAATTGCATCAGTATTCAGTAGAGCTATATTCTTCAACCAGTAGATGGCAGTGTTTATAAATTTGTAGATGCATCTATGGTATAATCTGTATTTTTCGTGTTTCCTTGTTGTAGTTACATAGTTAGTCTGGCTGAAAAAAGACAAAAGTCCATTCAGTTTAAACATTTACAAAAAAAAAAAAAAAGTTATAATCCTACACCCACGGTTGATCCAGAGGAAGGAAAAAAAACCCAGGAAGGCATGATCCAATTTGCTCCTGCAGGGGAAAAAAAATTCCTTCCTGATCCCCTGAAAGGCAATCGGATATTCCCTGGATCAACTTTACCTATAAATGTTATATCCAGTTATATTCTGTGTATCCAAGAAAGAATCCAGGACTTTCCTACGGCAATCCACTGAGCTGGCCAGAACCAACTCTTGAGGGAGTCTATTCCATATTCTCACAGCTCTTACTGTGAAGAATCCTTTCCGTGTTTGGAGATTACATTTATTTTCCTCCCAGATGTAAAGAGCGCCCCCTTGTCCTCTGTGATGACCTCAGGGTGAATAACTACACCGAGTTCACTATATGAACCACTGATGTATTTATACATGGAGATCATATCCCCCCTTATGTATTATACATGGAGATCATATCCCCCCTTATGTATTATACATGGAGATCATATCCCCCCTTATGTATTATACATGGAGATCATATCCCCCCTTATGTATTATACATGGAGATCATATCCCCCTTATGTATTATACATGTAGATCATATCCCCCCTTATGTATTATACATGTAGATCATATCCCCCCTTATGTATTATACGTGGAGATCATATCCCCCCTTATATATTATACATGGAGATCATATCCCCCCTTATGTATTATACATGGAGATCATATCCCCCTTATGTATTATACATGGAGATCATATCCCCCCCTTATGTATTATACGTGGAGATCATATCCCCCTTATGTATTATACGTGGAGATCATATCCCCCCTTATGTATTATACATGGAGATCATATCCCCCCTTATGTATTATACATGGAGATCATATCCCCCTTATGTATTATACATGGAGATCATATCCCCCCCTTATGTATTATACGTGGAGATCATATCCCCCTTATGTATTATACATGGAGATCATATCCCCCCCTTATGTATTATACGTGGAGATCATATCCCCCCCTTATGTATTATACGTGGAGATCATATCCCCCCCTTATGTATTATACATGGAGATCATATCCCCCCTTATGTATTATACATGGAGATCATATCCCCCCCTTATGTATTATACATGGTGATCATATCCCCCCTTATGTATTATACATGGAGATCATATCCCCCTCTTATGTATTATACATGGAGATCATATCCCCCCCTTATGTATTATACATGGAGATCATATCCCCCTTATGTATTATACATGGAGATCATATCCCCCCCTTATGTATTATACATGGAGATCATATCCCCCCTTATGTATTATACATGGTGATCATATCCCCCCTTATGTATTATACATGGAGATCATATCCCCCCCTTATGTATTATACATGGTGATCATATCCCCCCTTATGTATTATACATGGAGATCATATCCCCCCCTTATGTATTATACATGGAGATCATATCCCCCTTATGTATTATACATGGTGATCATATCCCCCCTTATGTATTATACATGGTGATCATATCCCCCCTTATGTATTATACATGGTGATCATATCCCCCCTTATGTATTATACATGGAGATCATATCGCCCCTTATGTATTATACATGGAGATCATATCCCCCCCTTATGTATTATACATGGAGATCATATCCCCCCTTATGTATTATACATGGAGATCATATCCCCCTTATGTATTATACATGGAGATCATATCCCCCCCTTATGTATTATACATGGAGATCATATCCCCCCCTTATGTATTATACATGGAGATCATATCCCCCCTTATGTATTATACATGGAGATCATACCCCCCCTTATGTATTATACATGGAGATCATATCCCCCCTTATGTATTATACATGGAGATCATATCCCCCCTTATGTATTATACATGGAGATCATATCCCCCCTTATGTATTATACATGGAGATCATATCCCCCCCTTATGTATTATACATGGAGCTCATATCCCCCTTTTTGGTTTGAGTCAAAATATTAGTTCTTAACAAATGGATCTAGCTTTTTGCCAATTGTTTCATGAAATGGCTTAGTTACAGCAAATTGATTCTTTTGGCGTTCCGTAATGGTCCTCAAAGGGTTAACTGATGCCTTTGACCCAATCCGCAGGCGGGGACAGGAACAACACCTGAAAATGTTACTGAATGGCATCAAGGAAAAACCAGGTCACCTGTCCTGTGTTATGTGGCAGAGCTGTGCAAATCTCAGGACTGGATGAACAGAAATATGAATCTTTTGACATGTAAAACATCTCGTGTGTGTGTCCCGTCTCTCTGTATTTATCTGCCTGGAGTTCAGCTTTAAGTGTTGCACTAGCAGTGAACTGGATGATAACTGACCGGCACACTCATCCCTCCCCTCTCATTGCCATGTGCCCCCCCCCCAGATCCTCCACGGTAAAGAAACGCTATGAATGTTTAGCTAGAGAATCCCTAACGAGGCGGTTTGATGTTAATGAGCTAATTGTCAGTGTAATTATTTATTGACGCCACTTGCTGCTGTGGAGGTTTTTTTTCGCTGGTGTGCAGCTGTATTTGTCGTTTCCCAGCGAGTTTGTTGAGACAAAGCGGGAGAGTAGTAAACAGCAGCAGTGTTTTCATCCCTCTTACATATGCAGGAGGCGCTGAGAGAAGGAATCCGAAGACGCAAATCGAGCTGCTCAGTTCAGCGTGCGGCCAAGATACAATTTCACGGCAGGTTTTTTTTTTTGTGGAGATGAGTGGCATTTAAGTGCTGTTCCTCCCTCACCCCCAGGTACATTTAATTATCTTTCTCCCAAGTGATTCTTCCCTACGCCGTCACCTTTCTGCCCCCGCACGCTTTTTTGAAATTTTGCTGATTGACTCAAGTGACCTGTGGCGACGGGCAGGCCTGTGTATGGAGCAAAATGGCAGCAACCTTACGGTCACTGCTTCTCGAGTGTAAGCAGGCTACTGCAGGCTTGCGATAGAAGCTGTCAGTCTGGAAGTTTTAGAGTCCATTTACATATGTTGCGTTGGGGGTTACTAAACCCACTACAGTAAAATCCCTCGTATATGCAGTAAAGCATGCTTGTTACACTCAGGGGTTAATCCTCCATTTTGTGTTTAAAAAAAACAAAAAAAAATACAAAACAAAACTTTTAATCCTGTCCCCTCTGATCCTCCCCTTCTTTTACTGTCCCCAATTCATGTGCCATAGTACAGAGCAGCAGTGGCAAGTCTGCACATGCTCTGTTTTTTGGGGTTGGGTGCATCAGCACAGGGCTAATCAGTGCTGTCTAGACAGAGGGTCAGGGGCCATGCAGCCTCATAGGATAGACAGAGGAGAATTAAATCTCCTCCTGCAAGATTAATGAGTGTTCAGCCAGATACTGATAGAAGTCACAAGATTGCTATATTCTGATGATGAGAAAAGGTATTTTAGCAGTTTATATTTACTAAAATAATTGCATTTCCATGTTGTATGTGCTGTAGGAGACCACATATAGTGAATGCAGGGGCCGGGGGGAGCAGATATAGTGAATGCAGGGTCTGGGGAGAGCGGATATAGGGAATGCGGGGTCCAGGGAGAGCGGATATAGGGAATGCGGGGTCCGGGGAGAGCGGATATAGTGAATGCAGGGTCTGTGGAGACCAGATATAGTGAATGCAGGGTCCGGGGAGACCAGATATAGTGAATGCAGGGTCCGGGGAGACCAGATATAGTGAATGCAGGGTCCGGGGAGACCAGATATAGTGAATGCAGGGTCCGGGGAGACCAGATATAGTGAATGCAGGGTCCGGGGAGACCAGATATAGTGAATGCAGGGTCCGGGGAGACCAGATATAGTGAATGCAGGGTCCGGGGAGACCAGATATAGTGAATGCAGGGTCCGGGGAGACCGGATATAGTGAATGCAGGGTCCGGGGAGAGCGGATATAGTGAATGCAGGGTCTGTGGAGACCAGATATAGTGAATGCAGGGTCCGGGGAGAGCGGATATAGTGAATGCAGGGTCCGGGGAGAGCGGATATAGTGAATGCAGGGTCCGGGGAGAGCGGATATAGTGAATGCAGGGTCCGGGGTGACCGGATATAGTGAATGCGGGGTCCGGGGAGACTGGATATAGTGAATGCGGGGTCCGGGGAGACCGGATTTAGTGAATGCGGGGTCCGGGGAGACCGGATATAGTGAATGCGGGGTCCGGGGAGACCGGATATAGTGAATGCGGGGTCCGGGGAGACCGGATTTAGTGAATGCGGGGTCCGGGGAGACCAGATTTAGTGAATGCGGGGTCCGGGGAGACCAGATTTAGTGAATGCGGGGTCCGGGGAGACCAGATTTAGTGAATGCGGGGTCCGGGGAGACTAGATTTAGTGAATGCGGGGTCCGGGGAGACCAGATTTAGTGAATGCGGGGTCCGGGGAGACCAGATTTAGTGAATGCGGGGTCCGGGGAGACCAGATTTAGTGAATGCGGGGTCCGTGGAGACCAGTTTTAGTGAATGCGGGGTCCGGGGAGACCAGATATAGTGAATGCAGAGTCCGGGGAGACCAGATATAGTGAATGCAGGGTCCGGGGAGACCAGATATAGTGAATGCAGGGTCCGGGGAGACCAGATATAGTGAATGCAGGGTCCAGGGAGACCAGATATAGTGAATGCAGGGTCCTGGGTTTATTAACACTTTAAGGCAACTAATTGAATGGGTTGAAAATTCACCCGAACATGTTTAAAAGAAGCACATGAACCTTTTTTTCTAGCACAAGACTTTAACTTGCAATGTAGATGCTTTGCCTTAGTACTCATTCACATTAATAGTTGGGGGTCTGTAAAACGCTGTGAGTAAGCCACACTTTATTTATTACCGGTACATATATAGTGCCGTCAATGTAGTGGCACATATATTCTGTTCACGTCAGTTCTTGCCCTCATGGAGTGTACAATCTAAGGTCCCTAACCCACATTCATACATACACATATCAGGGCCAAATGTAGACAGGAGCCAGTTAGCTTGCTAGCATGTCTGGAGTGTGGGAGGAAGAACCCGGAGGAAATCCATGCAGGCACAGGGAGACCATGCAAACCCCAGGCAGATAGTGTCATGGTTGGGACTCAAATCAACGACCCTAGTACTGCTAGGTGGCAGTGCTAGCCACTTAGCCATTGTGCTGCCCACCTCCGAACTGCTACTCCCATTAGTTGCAGAATGCTGCAGCTGGGGGTGTACACATACTTTGGCCATTTTGCTTTGCTTCGCAGCCACAGCAAGATTTATGCCCCCTTTGCCTGCCAAACATAAACTATTCGAGTAAATAGGGCCACTCGGCAAGCAATCCTCCAACCGTGGTGATCAAAGGGTCAAAGTAGGTGGTGAAGAATCCTCCTCACCAACAGTCAAACATTCTCTGAGGAGCAATCCGGCCACATATTGCTCTTCAGAGACCAAACCTCACATGCACGAGCCCTTCGTGCACTGGATTGCCTTTCAGAATGAATGGCACGGTAGCACAATATGTGCATTTACTGCATGCTGCGTCAACGCGCCTTACCATGATGTGAGATTGTAGGTGGGCTTTCAAAGTTAAGCTGCACTCAGAGAAATATGGGGGCTTCCATGCTGACCTCCAATTGAGGGTCAAGGGCCTTTTTCCTGCTGACCTCCAATTGAGGATCAAGGGCCTTTTTCCTGCTGACCTCCAATTGAGGGTCAAGGGCCTTTTTCCTGCTGACCTCCAATTGAGGGTCAAGGGCCTTTTCCCTGCTGCTGTGCATTGCCTTAGTGCACATGTCAAACACAAGGTCCGTGGGCCGAACCAACCCACCAGGCCATTTATTGTGACCCTTGTACCTTTCCTGGGTGGGGGACTCTAGACTTCTGATAGTGTATGGGGGGGGAGTTGTTGACACCTGATGTAAGGGGTGGAGTGCTCTGGACATATAGTCTTACAGGACCAACTGGCCTTTTGAGGGCAACCATATTGCTGATGTGGCCCGTGATGACTTTGAGTTTGACACCCCTTCCCTAGTGCATAAGGGACACGTGAATGTTACCATGGTACGCAGTTATAATTGGACCCTCAAAGGGAAGCTGCACTGAGATTATTATGAAGGCTGCCATGCTGACCTACACTTGGACGTTCCAGGTGCTTGCTTGCTGTTGACTTCAATACTTAGAATTATTGATGTGGAACAAGCATACAGCAAGTAAAGGCTCTTGGTCTGCATGCCTTTTTCACCCATCCTCTGGAACTCCCTGGCCCAACCCATCAGATTATCACCTACTCTCCTCTCCTTTAGGTGCACCCTGAAAACCCACCTCTTCAGGGAAGCCTACCCCACCCCCTGCTAACTTGCCGACCTCCTCCACTCTTCCTACCACTCCATCCCCCACAGCTATCTCCTCCTGTGCCACCATCTCCTCCCTCCTAGATTGTAAGCTCCAAAGAGCAGGGCCCTCGATCCCCTCATGTTTTGCATTGTATTGGTATTGTTCTGTCACATGTTCTGTCCCCCTTTGTAATGTACAGCGCTGAGCGAACTATTGGCGCTTTATAAATACTGTATAATAATAATAATCTCAGAAATGAAAATTGATGCAATTGGATCAATAACATAAAGCCCAGGCCAGGCAAGTTGGCATTTTCCAAAGTCCAGCTGCCTCTTTACTCACTCGGAACAGATTACCTTTAATCTTTCAATATTTGAGGTGTGATCTTGGAATGGAGTTCATTCTTCCATGTTGTTTTGCCCTTTTGATAAATGATGTCACGTCCCCTCATGTACTCTGTTATGCTAGAGTAGACTTGTGCATGAAAATGGTCTGGCACCCGTGACGGTCCACGGAGCAGCGGGGGGAATTTGATTTTCCATTGTGTAGGCCATGCGCTTTCTCCAAACTGTATATTTTTAGGTCACTCCTTGAACTTTCATGTTAACCCTTTGCCGCCAGCCAGTCACTCGACTCCCTTTCAGCATTGTGCCATTCTTTAACCCCCCCCCCTTTAAAGTTCCAGTCTAGGTCCGGTGGGGCCTGTGGTTGTTGTGGAAAATCTATCATCCCTTGGTGGCGGTGATATGAAGTGATTTCACGGATCACCGAACCTCCCAACTCCCGACTCCATTCCTGCCATTCCCTTTTAACGCTGACTGGATGAGCTTGTGTCGCTGTGAGGGTCTGCCGGAGCGGGAACACTGCAGAATATTAACTCGTGTTTCTTCAAGACTGGTGGAATGTGGAGAATGCAGCAAGGTGTGCGCAATTTGTAAAGGGCTGCATAAGGTATTAACATGAACGTGGGGAAAAAACGTCCAAATGAACTTTGCTCAATTAAACATCGCTCACTTTCATTTATTTATTATAATACAATTTATGGGATCTTAGGCTTAATCAGCTAGAACCTCTGGCAGGTTTTTTTATTAACTTCTGATAGCTGAAACCAGAACAGGAGTCCCTATTGGGAGATTAGTAGAACATATACCGCCATCGCTCACCAAACCGGAATAGGAATTGAATGTTGGGTACTGAGGCCACCAATGGACAACACCATGATCAAGCAAAGTGTATGCCACCAGCACACCGGTCTCTTCATGCAGATCCCTTTTCTTTATTAATGTATCTCTGTTTTCATGCACAGTCCTTTACTTTATAAATGTATCCTTGCCTAATCACAATTCAACACAATATTACAGAACTGTGGTGGATTCCTTCATCAAGGCAAAGAAACACAAACACGTGCTTGATGAAGGAATCCACCGATGTTATGAAATGTGTTGAATTGTGATTTCTTCATTGATTCAATAATCAAGTAAAGGACTCTGTATGAAGTCCGGTGTGCTGGCTGCATATAAATAAGAAAGTGTCTCCTGCGCCACTAAATATACTAGTGCTACTCAGCAGCCAGCACTAAAGGTGCCACAATCTCAACACCAACCGTATTCAGAAGATTAATTACAATATAAAACAGTGCGGCGCTCAAACAGTAAATATAAATGTTTCATCAAATTGCATACTCTTGTATTTTTTCTTTCCCCACCATATATTATATAGCCCAGACAACCATAACACATGTAGGGAAAATAAATTATAGGCTGGTGATGTTACACACTCAGAAAAACTTCTCATGCACTATAGTGACTTGAAACACAGTATAGTGAATAGTGTCCATGTGCATAGATTTTCATGCGGATGTGAACTGCAAGTGCCAATCCTCAAATAGGTGGAGTGCCCCCTCACCTTCCTGCCCAGGACCCTAAGGACCCATGAGCCTTTTAATATGTAGTGGATCTTTCTCCTGGAGTTGGATGGGTCCTTCAGATAATGATGGTGGGACTCCCCTCCTCTTGCCTCTATCTCAGATCGTTGGTGGTATAGGTAAATACCCCTCCCAAGTAGTCACCAGTAAGGCAAAAAAAAATGCTCCTCCAGTACAAACAAGCCTTCACACCACTCAGAGGGTGTACTGCATTCAGGTAGAGGAGCACCAAGATGGCGCCCGCGCCGGATATGACGTCAGATCGTCGATCGCTTAAGCTCCTCCCACTGGCGTATCTACGCGTTACGTCACTTCAATCACGTGACTTCACCAGGATATAATTTGATTAAACATTTATATTTACTGTTTGAGCGCCGCACTGTTTTATATTGTAATTAATCTTCTGGCTCCATATGTTGTTCTTGTTAATTATGATGTCATCCATTGGTTGCCGCGGCACCCTGCATACAATCTAAGCCCATTTCCAGTATGGTGAGTGATGGAGATATCTTATCGATCCAGTGGTAGATTTTCTCCATTCTTGTTTTGGTGATGAAATTTTGGAATTTTCCCTCCCTAATCAATGTTCGCACTACAGACTGAGGTCCAAGGGTCGCACATCATAAACCAAAGGACTTGTAGGTTGAGCACCAGGGGCTTAGTTGTTTGTGGCTCAAACCCTGTAAATGGGAAAGTACATGAGCTTTTTTTTTCTTTCATGCAGAATGGATTCTTTTTGGCCCCATGGACTTTTATTGGGAGTGCACAAAATGTATGAAAATGCATTTTCTTCTATAATGACTCTTTGGGGCAAAAAACATGCAACCCTATCGAAACAAGCTTCGGTACCACACATCACTCCTAAAAATGCTCAAGAACGCACAGAAAAAGCGTCAAGATCGCCAGAATAGACTTGGCACACTAAATCTGATTGGGGGCTGAAGCAGATGGTGAGGCAACTAGGCTGCTGCTGCTTCAAGGCCAACATTTTGCCAGGCAGTGCTCTTCCAGACAGAGAACGTGGAAAGAAAAACTGACAAGCAGAAACTAATTTAGATTTGTCCAGGCTGGTAAAGTAGTGTGGAACGCTATATCATGTGGTTTACTTTTTAAACGGCTGAGGAGTAAAAGAAGGATCTGGTAGCTATGAAGATTGAGAAGAGCTCCATTGGACATCGCATGGTGTAAATTGTTATGGTGGTCAAACAATGGTTAGTCCTACAAAAATGGCCACCGCATTTTATGGTACAACATGTTCTTCTGTCATCCTCATATGGTGTTCGTGATCAGCTGTCATAGACAGATGTTTATATCTACAATGCTCCATGCTTTGACTTGTGTTTAGTCTCTCATGCAGAAAACATCCTAGTTGCGTTCCTCAGATCTCGCTCGGGTCACTCCGGTGAGGTAACGTTGATTTATGACGCTCAGCCCAGAGACGGCATCCCCACCTCACTTGCTTGTGTCCCAATATTAATACAGTCAGCAGAGCTCTTAATGGTGAGATGGATCTAGGGCACCGCGCCAGGCAGGCTGCAGCGTGCCATTCCCGCCTCCCTGTCTGTAATGCAAAGTGAGGACATCATAAAAATCAAACCGAGCCGCACCAATTTAATGTATCACATAAAGGCTGCCATTTTGTATGCTAAGTGCACATTCGGATGAGGCCTACTATTTCTCTTGGAGACCTGGTGCTCTTTTTGAGGCACCTGGTAGACTCTGCTAGCAATCATGTTAAAGAGTACACCTGTACTGTATATATTTATACATTTGTAGGGTATACAACTAGATTTCATGGACAGTACCTTTATTTTTCAAAGTAGCAATAAACCCTAACCGTGAATTTCATTTTTCCTTTCGGTTCACCATTTCAAGTTTACTTATACAACAGGGATCCAAACTACAGCCTGTGTGCCACATCTGGCCCTATACAAGATTTTAACTGGTGCACAGCTAGGGTCAGTGGCATGTCCTTCATGTGCACAGATGAGGAATAAGGTCAGCAGAGGTTGCCTTTGGTCTCCACTTCAACCACCCTATGTAGCAGAAGAGGACTCAGTAGGGGACTCTTATGGGAGCCCTGATGTAAGGGGGGAATCTGATGAGAGCCCTGGTGTAAGGGGGGGAATCTGATGAGAGCCCTGATGTAAGTGGGGGAATCTGATGAGAGCCCTGATGTAAGTGGGGGAATCTGATGAGAGCCCTGATGTAAGTGGGGGAATCTGATGAGAGCCCTGATGTAAGTGGGGGAATCTGATGAGAGCCCTGATGTAAGTGGGGAATCTGATGAGAGCCCTGATGTAAGTGGGGAATCTGATGAGAGCCCTGATATAGGGGGGGAATCTGATGAGAGCCCTGGTGTAAGGGGGCAATTTGATGGGAGCCCTGATGTAAGGGGGGGAATCTGATGCGAGCCCTGATGCAAGGGGTTAACTCTGAAGGGAGCCCTGATGTAAAGAACTCTGAAGGGAGCTCTGATTTAAGGGGGAACTCTGGTGGGAGCCCTGATGCAAGGGGGAACTCTGGTGGGAGCCCTGATGCAAGGGGGAACTCTGGTGGGAGCCCTGATGCAAGGGGGAACTCTGGTGGGAGCCCTGATGTAAGGGGGAACTCTGGTGGGAACATTGATGAGGACCCTGATGTAAGGGGGACTTTGATGGGTTTTTTTTTTTTTGACCTGCAATATATGATGTGAGGCGGAGCATGGGACTGGCCTGAGATTTAGGGCTTTGGGTTGCCTGTGTATGTCGGCAAGTGTAGTCCTATCTAGAAGCATGCACTTTGGTGTGGCCACACTGGGACTCCAGGGGTCCTTGCAAGGCAGTGTAGCCACCCCAAAAGTAGAAGTGCAGAGTAAAAAAAAAAAATTTAATAGACTGCCTGGGTATGTCAACAGGTGTCGTCCCAGTTGAGAAAATGCATGTCTGTGCTGGGGCTCCAGGGTTCCTTGCAAGGCAGCGTAGCCACCTTTAAAGTCAGAAATGCAGGACAGAAAAAAATTCAATAAACCTGTTGGCAGAATGAGAGTCTGAACAGATAAAGAGCACAGCAAGAAAGAAAATAGATGATATATGCTGCTAGATTTATATGTTCCTAATGAAGGTGTGATAACCCTTTAAGATGGCCACACGTTGCACCATCACCTTTAGTCTCACAAACAACTGTGTAGTGGCCTACCCGACTGTGTAGTGGCCTACCCGACTGTGTTAGGGCCTACCCGACTGTGTTAGGGCCTACCCGACTGTGTTAGGGCCTACCCGACTGTGTTAGGGCCTACCCGACTGTGTTAGGGCCTACCCGACTGTGTTAGGGCCTACCCGACTGTGTTAGGGCCTACCCGACTGTGTTAGGGCCTACCCGACTGTGTTAGGGCCTACCCGACTGTGTAGTGGCCTACCCGACTGTGTTAGGGCCTACCCGACTGTGCAGTGGCCTACCCGACTGTGCAGTGGCCTACCCGACTGTGCAGTGGCCTACCCGACTGTGCAGTGGCCTACCCGACTGTGCAGTGGCCTACCCGACTGTGCAGTGGCCTACCCGACTGTGTTAGGGCCTACCTAAACAGACTTTTCTTTTTCTATCCAGTTAGATCATCTGTAAGACGCCATGGTTGCTGGTTGATGTGTTTGGCTAGCCTTACATGGATAGATAAGTGGTCACCCTTTTTGTCATGTCCTTCCGAGAGAAGCTTACCTAATAGGGACAATGGCTGCTATGAAAGCCTGGGCAGGGTTCTCTCCCTTCCTTCACTCTGTCAAAAACATTTATCAAATGTGTTTTTGGCTGGAGTTGGGCTTTAACCATTTCCTTGTCATGCAGGGCTAGGCACTGTTCTGCGATCTCATAATATGGCATTGCTTTCTTTGTTGGCAGCAAACATTGCATTCCTCCCTTTGGCCGGAGTACATCATTATCAACGCTTTTATTGTGTTCACTGCCTCGATCCACAAATATGCATTATAACCTTTCCGCTTGCAAGAGATATGATAATACTAAATATTTTTATTTAATTGCTCTTTCGCAAGTGGACTGACTCATTCTCCCCCCCAACCATCGGCTCCTCTAGCGGAGACCGCACCTGCTGGTTAGGCCTCTGTATCAACCGACAAAATGTCTGGGAAGGATGGGGCCCGAGCAGTGGCAGCCATGATAAATATTAGCCAAGCCCGCTGGCGTAGCAGCTGGGGAGAGCTGGAACGGCTCCTCCAGCGGAATTAAGGGACAATGAAGCCAGCTAGATTTAACCCTGATGGGCCTGTATGTTAGGAAACAGAGTAAATGGACAAGTGCAATATCCCAGAGTAATCAGCCGATGATCCTTTTTCGATGATCTGATGCTGCCAAACTGATATCTGGTTAGTGTTCTTTTTTTGTCCTCGGTACATTGCAACTGCTTTGTGCACTGCTGTATTAAAGGAAACCTTTTAAAATGGCTGGATTCATAAAGCAGCATCATGATTTTTTTTTTTTTAATACCTTCTGGCACTAGGTGTCCATTTTAGCATGTCAGCCCCCACCCACTGGTCTATTTTCATCCAGCTCTGGTCCGGTCACATAATCCGGCTCCCCCATGTCAGTCAGCAGTGGATGGGCAAAGTAAACAATCAAATGTCAACCACTCCAACCTATAACTAGTCTTTGCAGCAAGGAGCACATGGAAGGGCAACGCATATCAAAAACAAACAAAAAATTCCCAGCACACTTACCAGCCAGTCTGCAACAAAACCGAATTGATCCTGTCTAACAATTTAAGTTAAAATCGAGGTTTAGTCGCACACATCTGCAAATATGAGTACGCTGCAGTGGCCACTTCAAGGCACCCCAGTGTACTGCAGTCCTAACTGTATAATTGTGAAAGTCTTCAACTGAGAGAGATGGGAATTTGTTTTTGATGTGTGTTTCCCTTTCATGTCTTCCTTACTGCAAAGGTTAGTTAAAGGTTGGGGTGATTGCCATTTGTATAGTTGGTGAATTGTTGCGTGGATGCACGGGATACCTTTTAGCTGCCATTGTGCCCTTGGAGGGTGTCCTGTGTGTCTCTGGACCTTTAAGGATTGGTGGGCTCCCTCCAGGCACAACTGCCCTCAATCTATCCATTGCTATATGTGCTCCAGTTTGGGAGACTGTCAAGATTGTAGTGTCAGGACTGCAGTACACTGGGGTGCCGTGACGTGGCCACTGCAGCTTACACATATATTTGCAAATGTGTGTGACTAAACCCCTTGTTTTTAACATGAACTCTTAGACAGGGTCAGTTTGGTTTTGTTGCAGGCTGGCTGGTAAGTGAGCTGGGAATTTTGGCTTTGGATGTGCGTTGCCCTTCCATGTGCTCCTTGCTGAAAAGGCTAGTTATAGGTTGGGGTGATTGCCATTTGTATAGTTGGTGAATTGTTGTTTGGATGCACAGGATACCTTTTAGCTGCCATTATGCCCTTGGTGGGTGTCCTGTGTGTCTCTGGACCTTTAAGGATTGGTGGGCTCCCTCCAGGCACAACCGCCCTCAATCTATCCATTGCTATATGTGCTCCAGTTTGGGAGACTGTCAAGATTGTAGAGTCAGGACTGCAGTACACTGGGGTGCCGTGACGTGGCCACTGCAGCTTACACATATATTTGCAAATGTGTGTGACTGTGTGTGAATGAACTGTTGGGGTCAGTTTGGATGTGTTGCAGGCTGGCTGGTAAGTAAGCCGGGAAATTTGGTTTTGGATGCTCCTTGCTGAAAAGGCTAGTTATAGGTTGGGGTGATTGCCATTTGTTTGTTTACTATGGCCCATCCAATGTCCACTACAATGGCTAACATGGGGGACCCTGATCACGTGACTGTGGGCCATAATAAACCCTTGGGTGATGTCAAATCTCCAGGATTAATAGGCAAAGGCTGAGCGCCCTTTCCTCTCCTCCTCTCCCCAGGGGGATTGTGTGACTGGACCAGTGATGGTTACCTAGCTTTTCTTGGCCTGCTCCAGTTAGGAGCTGGATCATGTGACCTAATCAGAGTGAGCTGAGAATAGGTAAGTATGTACTGTACATCTATCCTACATAGGTTAAGCAGCATAGGTATTAGGAGGGGGGAGGTTTTTAAGATTAGTTAAACCAGAATTGTACTTTTAATAGTTCAGCCTTAGCTGTCAGGTATAGGGTGTGTGCTGTTATTTGGATGTATTCTTTCCCGGTCACACCAGACCTGTCAGGCTGTAAGTACCTTCTCCATACAGGCATGAGGCTTACCTTTGCCCTGCTTGAGCTCAGGGCTGATGACTGATGCTTCACCCAGATTGCTTGAGGTAAATAAATCAATCAGCTAAAAAGAAAACCTTTTCCTTTTTTTTTAGTCCCAACTAAATAGTTTAATGATCGTTTGTTTGAATCTGTTAGCAGAGAGCTCAGGAAGCAAATAGAATGGCCTAAAGAAAAAGGAGGTCCATGAGCATGGTGAAGGAAACTGGGAGCTCTATGATGCCCTTATACTGTAGCTTGGTGCTCAGGCTGATACTCCTGCTATGACAGGGAGGGGATTCAGGTAAATAATAGAAATTCCAATAATCCCTGACAGGTACATTTTAATATTGATGAATATTCAATAGCTGATGTCGGATGATCACAGGTGCCCATTGTTGACGATAAAAGAATATATAGTAAATTGCGCTTAGTCAATTAAAAGTTGTTGCAGCACCTAAGTAGGTCTAAATACCAGGCTGGCCCAATGTTAACTAGTTGCCTTTTAAAGTGAATCTGTGCTTAACCCATACAGGCAGCAGGAAGTGGCTGATTACCTTCGTGATGAGGGGAAGGGGCAGCTGCCTTCATCCAGGGCTTCCAGAGGTTCTTGCCAAAACCTGCATAGGGCTTGGCAAGCTCCTCCTGGCCCTCATGTGCCAAAACTTGGCTTAATGATTGACTGTATAGACAACAAATGCTGCATTAAGGAGTCAGGGAGTGTTGCATGCATCCCTCAATGCAGATACCCTAGACCAGACTCTCATCTGAGAGTCAGTTCAACTGGTTTTTGTAGAAATGGGTTGGTGTGTTTTTTTGTTTTTCTTTTTGTTTTGTTTTTTTAAACCAAAGTGAGTTATTTACTCAAACAATTGGAAACCATTTTTTATTGATACAAATGGTATGCTAAGGTTGGACAAGGCTTTATGGAAAACCCAGTAAGTTTACTTAACCTCCCTGGCGGTATTCCTGATTGTAGCTCGGGGTAAAGTTTCAGCACCACAAGCAGTAACCCCCCCGAGCTACACTCGGCTTACCATGCAGCTCTGCTCCGGGATGCCTCGATCACTTACCTTGTCCTGCGCTCCCGCGATGTCCCCCCTGCAGTGTCCCCGGCAATGTAATCCGGCGGATGCCGGCATCTGTCATCTGGATTCCATCCCCTGCGAGCGTCAGGACGTACGGAGGTTGGAACAGCGGGAAATTTGAAAATGACAAAAAAGTGACATTCACTAAAATCACATAGTATAACATTCCTGTATCAAACCATTCCACATACATTTTGTCCCGAGTGCTTTGTCCGGCGCCCTGCCTGCATTTTTACGGTTCTTTCTGCCTGGAAACTTAGAAAAGTCCATGGCGTCCAAAAAGCGTCCCTTTTAGTTCAAAATTGGTTTTAGACCGGCTAGAGAACAGCGATAGTAAATCAGAACCACTTGCAGAATTGAGTGATAATGATTCGTGGGGGAAATTCGTCATCGGACACTGAAAACGATTTTGCGACTTTGCTCAGTGATGTGCGAACGTGGCGCTCTATTTCAAATTTCAGTGTTTTTGGTTTGATTATATTATCGAATTAAATTTACTGTTATTTTTTATGATTATTAAATTATAATTTATGATTTCGTGTTTCAAGTTTTCTCCTCCCCGGGATGTTTACTAGACTCTTGTTCGGACAGATTTCAGTGAGTTATTCCTAAAAATTACAGGCCTACAATAAAAAAAATACATATTTCCATGCAAAAAAATGTACCTCTTTGTGCACAGAAATATGGACATAATCAGACCGCTAGGGAGGTTAATGACTGACTTTATAGACAACAAATGCTGCATTATGGAGTCGGGGAGTGTTGTATGCATCCCTCGATGCAGACACCCTAGACCAGACTCTCATCTGAGGGTCAGTCAACTCTTTTTTTTTTTTTTTTTTTTTTTAATTTTTTTGTAGAAATGGGTTGGTGTGGTTTTTTTATTTTAAAACCAAAGTGAGTTATTTACTCCAACAATTGGAAACCATTTTTTAACATTACAAATGGTATGCTAAGGTTGGACAAGGCTTTATGGAAAACCCAGTAAGTTTACTTAACACACATTTTGCTGAGTTCCATATTATTCCTTAAACTCTACATAAATGAAGCCCTTCAGGACAGATCTGAACAGCATGGAACAATGTGAGTTTTGTAAATGGCATTTGAACGGTTGAAACTGTGTACGAAGATAAGTATATGTCTTGGGTTTTGCTGACACTCTTCTGCTGCCTTGACATGACAGCAAGTGCAGCTCTTTATTTTTGAAGACGACATGAATATTCACCCGTGCAAAGTAAAAAAAAAAAAAGAAAATGGTTTTCTCTTGCGTCAGTGAGACCTCATGTCTTCTGTATGTCAATTTTAACCTAGTCAGAGCGAGCCAGGGGCCTGGCGTTCTTTTCTGAAAGCCTCAAAATAGTTTTCCCTTTTGTTTCTTAACCTTGCCACCTGCCGCGTTCACACTCCCTCCTGACACTCCCGGAGAACACACCCCGCATCTGCAACGCCTCGCCGAATCCTTTCCTTGCTGCCTTTTAAGCAAGGATATATTGTTTTTCAAAGTGCAGGTTATTATTTTACAAACAATTAGAGCTTGAAATATTTTCCCTATTATTTTTACTGGGGAGCATTGTTTAGAACATTCCCCAAGGAGCCTGGGATTTTCATAAGGTCAGCCATATTGCTTCAGGAGGGTTTTCACTTCTAGTTTCTGAACTGCTTGCCTTCTCGTGAAAAAGCACTCAATCATCTCTATATCTATCTATCCGTCCGTCTGTCTATCTGTCTGTCTGTCTGTCTGTCTGTCTATCTGTCCCATATATCCATCTCATATATCCATCTCATATATCCATCTCATATCTATCTATCTATCTATCTATCTATCTATCTATCTATCTATCTATCTCATATCTATCTATCTATCTCATATCTATCTATCTCATATCTATCTATCTATCTATCTATCTATCTATCTATCTATCTATCTATCTATCTATCTCATATCTATCTATCTATCTATCTATCTATCTATCTCATATCTATCTATCTATCTCATATCTATCTATCTATCTATCTATCTATCTATCTATCTATCTCATATCTATCTATCTATCTATCTCATATCTATCTATATCTATCTCATATCTATCTATCTATCTCATATCTATCTATCTATCTATCTATCTATCTATCTATCTATCTATCTATCTATCTATCTCATATCTATCTATCTATCTATCTCATATCTATCTATCTATCTCATATCTATCTATCTATCTCATATCTATCTATCTATCTATCTCATATCTATCTATCTATCTATCTATCTATCTATCTATCTATCTCATATCTATCTATCTATCTATCTCATATCTATCTATATCTATCTCATATCTATCTATCTATCTCATATCTATCTATCTATCTATCTATCTATCTATCTATCTATCTATCTATCTATCTCATATCTATCTCATATCTATCTATCTATCTATCTATCTATCTATCTATCTATCTATCTATCTATCTATCTATCTCATATCTATCTATCTCATATCTATCTATCTATCTATCTATCTCATATCTATCTATCTATCTATCTATCTATCTATCTATCTATCTATCTATCTCATATCTATCTATCTATCTCATATCTATCTATCTATCTATCTATCTATCTATCTATCTATCTATCTATCTATCTATCTCATATCTATCTATCTATCTATCTCATATCTATCTATCTATCTATCTCATATCTATCTATCTATCTATCTATCTATCTATCTATCTATCTATCTATCTATCTCATATCTATCTATCTATCTATCTCATATCTATCTATCTATCTATCTCATATCTATCTATCTATCTATCTCATATCTATCTATCTATCTATCTATCTCATATCTATCTATATCTATCTCATATCTATCTATCTATCTCATATCTATCTATCTATCTATCTATCTATCTATCTATCTATCTATCTCATATCTATCTCATATCTATCTATCTATCTATCTATCTATCTATCTATCTATCTATCTATCTATCTCATATCTATCTATCTATCTATCTATCTCATATCTATCTATCTATCTATCTATCTATCTATCTATCTATCTATCTATCTCATATCTATCTCATATCTATCTATCTATCTATCTATCTATCTATCTATCTATCTATCTATCTATCTATCTCATATCTATCTATCTATCTATCTATCTATCTATCTATCTATCTATCTCATATCTATCTATCTATCTATCTATCTATCTCATATCTATCTATCTATCTATCTATCTCATATCTATCTATCTATCTCATATCTATCTATCTATCTATCTATCTCATATCTATCTATCTATCTATCTATCTATCTATCTATCTCATATCTATCTATCTATCTATCTATCTATCTATCTATCTATCTCATATCTATCTATCTCATATCTATCTATCTATCTATCTATCTCATATCTATCTATCTATCTATCTATCTATCTATCTATCTATCTATCTATCTCATATCTATCTATCTATCTATCTATCTATCTATCTATCTATCTCATATCTATCTATCTATCTCATATCTATCTATCTATCTCATATCTATCTATCTATCTCATATCTATCTATCTATCTCATATCTATCTATCTATCTATCTATCTATCTCATATCTATCTATCTATCTATCTATCTATCTATCTATCTATCTCATATCTATCTATCTCATATCTATCTATCTATCTATCTATCTCATATCTATCTATCTATCTATCTATCTATCTATCTATCTATCTATCTCATATCTATCTATCTATCTATCTATCTATCTATCTATCTATCTATCTCATATCTATCTATCTATCTCATATCTATCTATCTATCTATCTATCTCATATCTATCTATCTATCTATCTATCTATCTATCTATCTATCTATCTATCTATCTATCTATCTCATATCTATCTATCTCATATCTATCTATCTATCTATCTATCTATCTCATATCTATCTATCTATCTATCTCATATCTATCTATCTATCTATCTATCTATCTATCTATCTATCTATCTATCTATCTCATATCTATCTATCTATCTCATATCTATCTATCTATCTCATATCTATCTATCTATCTCATATCTATCTATCTATCTATCTATCTATCTCATATCTATCTATCTATCTATCTATCTATCTATCTATCTATCTATCTATCTATCTCATATCTATCTATCTCATATCTATCTATCTATCTATCTATCTCATATCTATCTATCTATCTATCTCATATCTATCTATCTATCTATCTATCTATCTATCTATCTATCTATCTATCTCATATCTATCTATCTATCTCATATCTATCTATCTATCTCATATCTATCTATCTATCTCATATCTATCTATCTATCTATCTATCTATCTATCTATCTATCTATCTATCTATCTATCTCATATCTATCTATCTATCTATCTATCTATCTATCTATCTCATATCTATCTATCTCATATCTATCTATCTATCTATCTATCTATCTATCTATCTATCTATCTATCTATCTATCTCATATCTATCTATCTATCCGTTCAGTCGTATCCGACCCTTGGCGATTACATGGACTGTCACTTGTAAGCAACTTTTTCCGTGATTTCTCTTAGCAATTATTTTTACAGGGTAGGTTGCCAGGTCTTTCCCCATCCCCTACCAGGAGATCCCGCATGTCCAGGGCCAGGCGGGACAATTTAGACAGGAGCCAATTAACCTACCACCATGTCTTTGGAGTGTGGGAGGAAACCCAGGCAAGCACAGGGAGAACATGCAAACTCCATGCAGGAGGCGCCATGGTCGGGAATTGAACGCATAACCCATTTACTGCAAGGCGGATGTGCTAACCACTAAGCCACTGTGCCGTTCCATCTCTATTTATTATGTCTTTATTTAGAAAGGTGGGAAATGGTAAAAAAATGATGTTATAGACAGGGCATTATATATACAGCTTCAGAATCTTTGCCTTGAATATACCTGGTTGTGCTCAACCGAATTAATCTGGGAAAACATTCCAGTTGTTGACTGTAAAAAAAAAAAGTTAGCCTGCACTTGTGCTGTATGTTATATTTATGGTCAGGACTGAGGTTGGCAGTGATGGCCCTTAGGTCAGCTGTGGTCAGCTTTTCTTGATATGGGGCCTCAAGACTACAGGTATGATGCATATGAATGAAAGACTATGGATGTGAAGCATATGAATGAAAGACTATGGATGTGATGCATATGAATGAAAGACTATGGATGTGATGCATATGAATGAAAGACTATGGATGTGAAGCATATGAATGAAAGACTATGGATGTGATGCATATGAATGAAAGACTATGGATGTGATGCATATGAATCAAAGACTATGGATGTGATACATATGAATCGGAGACTATGGATGTGATACATATGAATCGGAGACTCTGGATACGATACATATGAATCGGAGACTCTGGATACGATACATATGAATCAGAGACTATGGATACGATACATATGAATCAGAGACTATGGATACGATACATATGAATCAAAGACTATGGATACGATACATATGAATCAGAGACTATGGCTATGATACAACAGATGGTCAGAGACTGCAGACATGATATAAGAGATAGTTGGAGACAGCAGATAAACAATATTGAGATGGTCAGAGACTGCAGAGAGACTGCAGGCTCTTTAGGATAGTATGGATTTTAAGTGGGACCCCACGCCAATAAAACAAAAACAAAATGGCCCAATTCTTTACTAGATCTGTATTATTTTTTATTTTTTTAACATCTCCTTTGTTTCTGCTGTCAGCCAGGAAGAGTCACTGCTGGTTAGGATGCCGTAGCTCCTTAACCAACATCTGTGAATAGAGCAGTCTTACCCCCAATGGTAACAATGCTCCTCACATTGGGGGTCAGTGGTAAGAATGCTCCTTACATTCGGGGGGTCAGTAGGAAGAATGGTCCTAACATTGGTGGACAGGAGGAAGAAAGATTCTTACATCGGGGGGTCAGTAGGAAGACTGGTCCTTACATTGGTGGACAGGAGGAAGAAAGATTCTTACATCGGGGGGTCAGTAGAAAGAATGGTCCTTACGTTGGTGGACAGGAGGAAGAAAGATTCTTACATCGGGGGGGCAGGGGGAAGAATGGTCCTTACATTGGTGGACAGGAGGAAGAAAGATTCTTACATTGGGGGTTCAGTAGGAAGACTGGTCCTTACATTGGTGGACAGGAGGAAGAAAGATTCTTACATCGGGCGGTCAGTAGAAAGAATGGTCCTTACGTTGGTGGACAGGAGGAAGAAAGATTCTTACATCGGGGGGTCAGTAGGGAGAATGGTCCTTACATTGGTGGACAGGAGGAAGAACGATTCTTACATCGGGGGGTCAGTAGGAAGAATGGTCCTTACATTGGTGGACAGGAGGAAGAAAGATTCTTACATCGGGGGGTCAGTGGGAAGAATGGTCCTTACATTGGTGGACAGGAGGAAGAAAGATTCTTACATCGGGGGGTCAATGGGAAGAATGGTCCTTACATTGGTGGACAGGAGGAAGAAAGATTCTTACATCGGGGGGTCAGTGGGAAGAATGGTCCTTACATTGGTGGACAGGAGGAAGAAAGATTCTTACATCGGGGGGTCAATGGGAAGAATGGTCCTTACATTGGTGGACAGGAGGAAGAAAGATTCTTACATCGGGGGGTCAGTGGGAAGAATGGTCCTTACATTGGTGGACAGGAGGAAGAAAGATTCTTACATCGGGGGGTCAGTGGGAAGAATGGTCCTTACATTGGTGGACAGGAGGAAGAAAGATTCTTACATTGGTGGTCAATGGGAAGAATGCTCCTTACAGATAGCTTAAAGGATAAGTTCACATTTGGTAAAATATTACATGTTCTACCCATTTTTTGGGTGGTACATTTTTTGGGTGGTACATGTAACGTGTTCCCAATGCTGCAGTCGCTGCCTTTAGCGGCTGTCCGCTTTTAGTTCTCAATGAACTACCATGGTGCTGTGGAACGCCGTGGTGGTTCATTGATTCTTCCTGTCAGTGTATCTGCTTGCCTGTACATCCCATGCGGGCAAGCAGATATACTGACAGGTCTGCAGGAGACTTGCATGGCATCAGAGATCTACTGATCACTGGTGCAATGTTTTACAGGCTCCTGCAAAAAACCTGCAAAACAAATGTGCATTTATTATTTTTTGTCAAAAGGTGAGCTTATCCTTTAAAAGATTATTGGTACCAGTGGATACTTAAATGAAAGGCAGTAATTGTTCATTTCTTCAGGAACCCTCTGGAGAAACCCTTGTTCCTCCAAAAGCAGTTTTGGAGAGTTCTTGACATGACTCCGGTGTGATCATAATTAGCTTACCAGGGGTCATTATTTGTTTTTTTTATTTTTTTATTTTTTTTATATTCAGGTTCGTTTCTTTGTCACGTCTTGTATGAAAATGTGTCTAAAAAAACGGCTACCGGAGTTTTCTATAGCAACTGCACTTATTACTCATTTTTTCCAGGTTAGACAATGATGAAATCTGGTTGCTATGGGCCAGATGAGGCAGTTTTCTACATCTTATATTTTTATCAATGTGCCCCTTTGCCTTTTGTACGCCATACGGGGATAAAGCAGCCGGCAATCTTAGTGGTCATAGGCCACACTGTATCTAGGCAACAGCTCAAAAGTTTTTAAAAAATATATATTTCTGTGCTTTCATTTTTCTTTTTTTCCTTTGTCTTTCAGCCCCTGCAGATTGACGATAACTTCTGTGGTCAGGACTTTAATCAGCCTCTAGGAGGGACTGTCACCATTGAAGGAACCCCACTTTTCATCGATAAGGAGGATGGTATGACGTCAGTAGCTGCCTATGATTATCGCGGACACACGGTCGTGTTTGCTGGCACCCGCAGCGGCAGGATGAAAAAGGTACGGCCATATGGGACGACTCAGTTGTTTTGATGCAACATACTTGTTGTTTTTCGGACACTTCAGCAGCAATATGCGACCTGTTGTTGTGGATCATGTGTGTTGGCTCTTGACAAAGGCCTCTGCTCGTAGTTGAACAGATCGGTCCCTTGGAAATCCAGAATTTGCATCTTTGTAGCAGTTTGGCCTTATGCAAAGTAGTCTTTTGTGCTGCTGTTTGAGGTTATTTCAAGCAGCTGAGGCTTGAATTACGGTGTCTAGGTGCAGCCATTTTGTTGCCGATGGCTTTGGTGATGTCTGAGACGCCTTTTATATTTCCTTGCGATGTGTCCAGTGGGCAGTATATGGTCCCCTCTCTAGAATATATATATATAAAGGCATCTTTGGTCAATATGATGGTTCTTTTAGCCATAGTAGCTTTGTCTTGGATGGACGTTGGTCGTCTTTTGCCTTTTTTTAAAATTCAGCCGTGGTTTTGCTTTGTGTAGGCTCTGTAAATCTGAAATGTATAATACTGTACATGCCATAATAAAATATATTCCTCAACTTTGTTTGCCATAAAAGTAGAACTTCCAACCCTTATGATAAAAGATAGAACCTATGTAATGCTTTTATTGTAGTTTTGGGATATTTCTCCTCATATTTTCTACCATCCTGTTCAAGTGGCAGATGTCTCAGGGATGGGAAATGAAAAGAACTTCCCCCAAAGGCAGTGGTTCTCAACCTGTGGGTCATGCCCCTTTGGGGGTCAAACGACCCATTCACAGGGGTCCCCTAAGACCATCAGAAAACACATATTTCCGATGTGTAAAGAGCAGCTACTGTGTAGAAAGCAGCTGCTGTGTTGAAAGCAGCTACTCTGTTAAAAGCAGCTACTGTGTTGAAAGCAGCAGTATTGGAGGTAAAATGACACTCATGAATTATAATTACTGGGTAAATAATTTTATGGTTGGGGGTCACCACAACATGAGGAACTGTATTAAAGGGTCACGGCATTAGGAAGGTTGAGAACCACTGCCCAAAGAGGACAAAGCAACAAAACCCAGAGGTTCTGCACTCTTACCTATAAGGCTACTTGCATACTAGGCATTTAGCCTGTGTGCATCCAATCTCTTGCACCCCTCAGTACAGTGTTCAGCCCTGTCCAGTTGCAGCACATTTCAGCTTGGTGATGACTTTGGACATTTCACCTTTCTCCCTGGGTGCACTAAAACACTGGTATTGGACCCACTTGGGATAAAAGCTTAGTGTGCAAGTAGCCTAAGAAAAACTAAAGGTTTTGAATGGAGTTCCCCTCAAGAATTGACTAGTATATTATCAGAAACAATTGAGTACTGTCCGTGATACTTTTTTTTATTTGCACTAACATACAATTTTGAGAACAAGCTTTCGGGGAGTGTCCCCTTCTTCAGGTTCAAACTGTACATGTATTGAGTACTGCTTGGACCTGAAGAAGGGGACACTCCCCGAAAAGCTTGTCCGCAAAATTGTATGTTAGTGCAAATAAAAAAGTATCACGGACAGTACTCAATTGTTTCTGTCGCAAATGCACTAATACGGCTACAATTACCTCAAGCACTAGGATATTATAAAATTGAATTTGCTGATTTAAAGTTAAATGAATTGAATTTTCAAGTAAATTTTTTCTCTTTGTAAACTATGTATTGAAGACTTATTTTTTTTATTTTTTATATGCAAGAGGCATTATGGTGCCAAAATACATTGTATCATAAAAAGATCTTTTATTTTTAGTCTTAAAATCACATAAAAGGTTTGCGTTCATATATGTATCACACATATTACATTAATACCTCCATATATAGAATCTCAAACGCCTACATAGCTCCTAAAGCTCCTGATAAAGCAGATCCGGGGATCTCATAAAGGTATATCTAAAAAAAAACAGATGTGGTACTGGTTTGGCAGCATTATTTTGGATAATAGATCTCAGAAAGGTGTTGATAATTATTCTCATCCCACTGGCGGAATTGGCTTCAAGTGAAAAGAACTTATCTTTATGCTCAGGATTGTAAAGGCATCTAAGTTGGCTGGGCAGTGGGCGGCTGACGTTTTATATATTAGGGCAGGGTGGGCAACTGTGGCCCTCCAGCTGTTGTAGAACTACAAGTCCCATGAGGCATTGCAAAACTGACAGTTACAAGCATGACTCCCAAAGACAGAGGCATGATTTTTTATTATTATTATTATTATACAGTATTTATAAAGCGCCAATGGTTCACTCAGCGCTGTACATTATAAAGGGGGACAGAACATGTGACAGAACAATACCAATACAATACAAAACATGAGGGGATTGAGGGCCCTGCTCCTTGGAGCTAACAATCTAGGAGGGAGGGGATGGTGGTACAGGAGGAGATAGCTGTGGGGGATGGAGTGGTAGGAAGAGTGGAGGAGGTCGGCAAGTTAGCAGGGGGTGGGGTAGGCTTCCCTGAAGAGATGGGTTTTCAGGGTGCGCCTAAAGGAGAGGAGAGTAGGTGATAATCTGATGGGTTGGGGCAGGGAGTTCCAGAGGAAGGGTGACACCCTGGAGAAGTCCTTGAGGCGGGCATGGGAGGAGGAGACCAGGGAACTAGAGAGAAGGAGGTCTTGTGAGGAGCGGAGTGTGCGTGCTGGGTGGTACTTGTAGTTCACGAACAGCTAGAGGGCCTCAGTTGCCCACCCCTGTATTACGGTATTTAAAGTGGAACTAAACTCTCCTATCATTTTCAGCCAAGGAAGCTGACATCTTGACTTCTGTTTGATCTTCAACTGCCATGTTGCTGCACAGGTGATCAGCTGTGACACCAGATGGTGATTTGACAGTTTTGATTGCGAGCACACGCAAATGTGACAGTTACCTCCCCAGCATGTGCCGTGAATATAACAGTTTTTTAGTCGATGAGTTTCGTTCCTCTTTAACTTGTGTAAACCTGTATGGACCTCCACAAACTTTTGTATGTGATTTTAATATTAATTAAAAATAAAATATATTTAATACAGTTTATAATTTTATACATTTGGCTCCTTAAAAGGCCCTTTGTATAGCAAAAATATTTCTTTAGTACATAGTAGTCTGATAAATTGAAGTCCATGGACAAATTAACCGTTCTTTACATTTTCTTATTATACTAATTTTTTTCATTTTTTAAAAAATTTTATATATATGTTCTCTTTCGGGAATGTGAGACGATAGATATGAGTTTACTCTGTGGCCCGTGGTTCTGTCTACATTTTTCATTAAATTAATGCTGACCTTATTTTGTAGGATTGGTGGACAGGGACTTGGCTGTGTCTAGAAAATCCCCCAACTCCCCAAGATAATGTCTTTATATTTTTGGTTTAATGAGGTTCTAAAATGCTCATAGCTCGTCTAAAAACTGTCTCTTCCTCCTAATAACCCAGCTTTCCATTGGCTTAAACAAAAACCCTCAAACCTGAAAATCACATGAATTGCTAATGCTCATGGGTGAATCCAGGCATAGGCTGTCTTCCTCCCCCTACCTGAAACTGTGTATAAGTGCAAATTATGGGGAAAAATAGATCATATACTCACTCTTGCCCAACCCCCGTATTGGAGAGGAGTGACGTCATCCTACTGACCAGATCTTTGGGAATACTAGGTAGTCCAAATTCTCACAGGAAGACTCTGTAGCATAGTGTAGGATTCCTCTTGTAAGATTTGGCCTACTCAACATTGTCCAAGATTTGGCCAGAAGGCGGAGGACGTCACCCTCACTTAGGTGCCATGGGAGGAAGCTGGGAAAATGTAACTATAGTATCCCTTTGTAAAAGGGGAGGGAACCTTGAATAAGTGGACCTCATCACTGAAAAACAGCAGTGTGGGAGCGATCAACCGTTGTTTTTATTCCTTTTATAACATTGGCCTCAAACCTGGTCACTCCGTGGAGGTGGAGGGATTCATTTTGGAGGGCTGTAAAGAGTTTGCCATAAACTTGGGAACAGATAAGACTTTGGTCCTACACTTTAACCCTCAATTTGACATCCATTGAGATAGGAAGAAGCTACTCTTTAACGCAATGGTGGACAATGTCTGGGGAGAAGAGCTGAGGGAAAGCTTCTTCCCTTTCTTGGAGGGGTCAGACACCACAGTTTTCTTCCAGTTTGAGAAAGACAAGATCACCATACAATTACCTACCGGAAATCTCAAATTTTCAGTCCGTTTTCACATAGAAAAGATCTCATACTTGGCTGTGAGAGGCCTCCAGGTCAAGTCCACCACTCTAAATTGAAGAATCCTGCAACAGAGGAGCCGCCTGTCTCACGTGTCCATACCCAGGCCATGAAAATGGCCATAGTGGATGAAGGAAAATAAAACTCCTTACTCCAATTTTCTATTCTCCCCTCTCCAATTTGAATCCTTGCTGCATATGTAGACATACATTGTGCTTTGCTCAGTTCATTTACTAGAAATTAATGTCATCCACATTTCAAATAAAATACGAAGAGCTCTAAAAATAAAAACAAAAAAACCCCAAAAAACAAAGCCATGTGATGATCATGTCATAGCTGAAGGGAACCCATATTAAGTGGATTTGGAGCTGTTGGTAATGCCTGGAGCCCATTAGGGAGAGTACAGATCTGCAAGCTCCTTGCTCTACAGGGTATAGTAGGTTAACATTTCCTCAATACAAAGCATCGTTCAGGGGGAACGTTTATCTACAAACTAGACAAGAAGAGGTTAAATTGGTTGCATATTCATTCTACTTTGTTCATTTAAATTTTTTCCTTAAATGCTCTTCTCCCCATTTAAAATGTTTAAATGTGACTGCTGCAAGTTCCACCTAGCCATCACATCCGACAGGCTTTTTAGTATTCATATATATTAACAAAAAAAAAAGTGAATTTTTTTTTTTTTTTTTTTTTTTTTGCGGTGACTGGCAAGCAGTACTTTCACTAATCAGATCTGGGATGTAATGAGGGGAGTGCGGAACGTTCCAGCACCTGTCACTTTTCATTCTCCCGGTGACAGGTGTAGGCTCGGGAGAACAATGCGTTTATCAGTCTTTTGCTGATAAATGGGGAAAGATGAGTAAAATTCTGACTGTTTTTTTCCCCTTTTGTTCTTGACGCCCAAATATTCTGTCGCTGTCTGCTTTTGGTTGTTCTCCTGCCCGCTGTGCTCTTTGTGTGGAAGCCTGGCACGACAAGGCCAAGTGCTAATAATTCTGTATTGTTTACGTCTACCTGTCGGTTTCAGCGCATGACAGCTCCGTGGCTATGGGGGCCCCTTGTTCCCTTTGTCATGCCTTTTTTTCCCCTTTAACATACTTTCACTGCAGTCTTTACTTAATGATATTTAGGGCTCATGCACACTGCCACAAAATAGTTACACATTTTTACGTAGCTGTGCGCATGGGCCCATAGAAAACCGATTAAAAAAGGCAAAGTTGTGCTGCCTTCAGATCCTTAAAAATTACATTTTCATATTTACAGCTCAAATGTACTCTATTGGGGTACAAGAGTCTCCTGTGTTCTAGGAACAGAGGATGCTAGACAGAAACAGCTGACTGCATCCTAGCAAGTGAAGACTCTGGGTGGCAATAGTCACCTGTGGCCTAGTAATGAAGGAAGCTGGGCAGCACTAGCCTCCAGCACCCTAGCGACAGAAAAGAAAGGCGGCAATTGCTGCCTGCTTCCTATAAATGGGTTACACTAGGCAACAAAGGCTACCCACATCCCAGCAACTGAGGATGCTGGACAGCAAGAGCCTCCTACATACTAGCATTAGAGGACACTAGGCAGCAATAACTGCCTGAATCCTATCAACTGAGAATGTGAGAAGTGGCAGCCGCCGCCTGCATCCTAGCAACTGAAAGTGCTAGGCGGCAATAGCTGCTTGCACCCTAGCACGCAAATATTTTAGGTGGCAATAGCCACCTGTGTCCTAGCAATGGAGATCTGTATGTAGTGAAACATCGCCTGCATTCTACCAATAGAAAGGCTAAGCAGCAATAGCTGCCTGCGTACTGACAGCTGAGAACGATAGGCAGCAATAGCTGCCTGCGTACTGACAGCTGAGAACGATAGGCAGCAATAGCTGCCTGCGTACTGACAGCTGAGAACGATAGGCAGCAATAGCTGCCTGCGTACTGACAGCTGAGAACGATAGGCAGCAATAGCTGCCTGCGTACTGACAGCTGAGAACGATAGGCAGCAATAGCTGCCTGCGTACTGACAGCTGAGAACGATAGGCAGCAATAGCTGCCTGCGTACTGACAGCTGAGAACGATAGGCAGCAATAGCTGCCTGCGTACTGACAGCTGAGAACGATAGGCAGCAATAGCTGCCTGCGTACTGACAGCTGAGGACGATAGGCAGCAATAGCTGCCTGCGTACTGACAGCTGAGAACGATAGGCAGCAATAGCTGCCTGCGTACTGACAGCTGAGAACGATAGGCAGCAATAGCTGCCTGCGTACTGACAGCTGAGGACGATAGGCAGCAAAAGCTGCTTGTATCCTAGCAATGGAGAACGTGAAGTGGCAAGGACTGCCTGCATACTAGCAAATGAGGATGCGAGGCAGCAATCCTAGCAACAGTGGATGCTAAATGGCAAGAACTGTCTGCAACCTAGCAACAAAGGACGTTAGGTGGCATTGGCTGCCTGCATCCTAGTAACCAATAGGATGCATTTCATCATTTGATTTAACACAGTGGCTAAATGGTTAGCACTTCCGCCTGGCAGTACTAGGGTCATTGGTTCTAATCCCAGCTACTGCACCTCCTGCCTGGAGTTTGCATGTTCTTCCTGTGCCTGCGTGGGTTTCCTCTGGGTACTCCGGTTTCCTCCCACACTCCAAAGACATGCTGGTAGGTGAATTGGTTCCTGTCTAAATTGTCCCTAGTATGTGTATGTATGAATGTGAGTTAGGGACCTTAGATTGTACGCCCCTTGAGGGTTAGGGACCTTAGATTGTACGCCCCTTGAGGGTTAGGGACTGATGTGAATGTACAATATATATGTAAAGTGCTGCGTAAATTGACGGCGCTATATAAGTACCTGAAATAAATAAATGATAACATAAACTTCAAGGGTACATTATTATTATTATTATTATACAGGATTTATATGGCGCCAACAGTTTGCTCAGCACTTTACAATATAACGGGAGACAATACAGCAACAATACACTTCAATACAATAGGGATAGGAGGGCCTGATCCTGGGAGCTTACAATCTAGGTACAGGCACATGGCTGTATTAAAATAACATCAGCTAGTATACTGCATACTGGTTGCTGTATTTTATTATGGCCATGTTCATGTAGGTTACCCCAGATGATGAAATTTACATATTGTATTACCGTCTTTAGATGTATAGTGTTGCTTTTTATTTGTGGTGAGACCTAAAGATTAAATATCTCCTGATCCCGCCATTCCTCTTCCCGTTGTGGGGATTCCTTGTTTCTTGTGACCATTCTAACAAGGTATGTACATCCTAGGTAGCATAGTCAGTTTGCACCTTCTGTTTGGTTGGGATCTATAGCGTGGCATGCCTGTAGTCAATACAACCTTTTTTTTTTTGCTATAGTCAACAAGGGTCTTTTGATGGGCCTTTTCAGACGCAAGACCAGCACTGGTCTCATGTGACGGAGGAAGTGCAGTTGAGCTGTTGAAGCTGTCAGTGCAGTTGTTTGAAGCCATTATCTCCATTCCCATGTTGGCTGGGGTAGCCAGGTCAAGCGTTTAAAAAGCTCATGTCATCTCTAAGCTTTGGAGATGGACACTTTGTCAGATCACCTTCAGCCCATCAAATACATTATGACATGACTGAGCGGTCATTTTTCGGCAGCCATTTCGTCCTTTATCTAACGAGAACATGTAGGTTATGGTAGACATTTTCTTTAGGTTTAGATCAACATATAAAAATTTTGCCCTTTGCAGTACAGTGAATATTTCTTGTTTTATTTAAAATGAAGGGGTATAACTCACCTCAACACTCCAAAATGTTGGCCCTGCTGCATTTGTTTGCAGTGTATTGCAATGCACACTGAACCAGTTGGAATGCAGAAACCCTAGCATTGGTAGTAATAATAACCTGAGCATTGGTGTCAGTGGATTCAATAATAAGTCCAGCAATGGTGTCAGTGGACGCAATAATAACCCACAGCTTTGGTGTCAGTGGGCTCAATAATAATCCCAGCACTGGTGTCAGTAGCAGTAATCGTAACTCCCAGCATTGGTGTCAGTGGACACAATAAAAACTCCCCAGCATTGGTGACAGTGGACTCGCATTGGTGTCATTGGACACAATAACCCCCCCCCCCCCCTCCAACATTGGTGTCAGTGGATTCAATAATAACTCCAGCAATGGTGTCAGTGGATTCAATAATAACTCCAGCAATGGTGTCAGTGGATTCAATAATAACTCCAGCAATGGTGTCAGTGGATGCAGTAATAACCCCCAGCTTTGGTGTCAGTGGGCTCAATAATAATCTCAGCAGTGGTGTCAGTGGACACAATAATAACCCCCAGCTTTGGTGTCAGTGGGCTCAATATTAATCCCAGCAATGGTGTCAGTGGACGCAATAATAACCCCCAACTTTGGTGTCAGTGGGCTCAAACATAATCCCAGCACTGGTGTCAGTGACAGTAATAGTAACTCCCAGCATTGGTGTCATTGGACACAATAACCCCCCCCCCCTCCAGCATTGGTGTCAGTAGATTCAATAATAACTTCAGCAATGGTGTCAGTGGACGCAATAATAACCCCCAGCTTTGGTGTCAGTGGGCTCAATAATAATCCCAGCACTGGTGTCAGTAGCAGTAATCGTAACTCCCAGCATTGGTGTCAGTGGACACAATAAAAACTCCCCAGCATTGGTGTCAGTGGACTCGCATTGGTGTCATTGGACACAATAACCCCCCCCCCCTCCAACATTGGTGTCAGTGGATTCAATAATAACTCCAGCAATGGTGTCAGTGGATTCAATAATAACTCCAGCAATGGTGTCAGTGGATTCAATAATAACTCCAGCAATGGTGTCAGTGGATGCAGTAATAACCCCCAGCTTTGGTGTCAGTGGGCTCAATAATAATCTCAGCAGTGGTGTCAGTGGACACAATAATAACCCCCAGCTTTGGTGTCAGTGGGCTCAATATTAATCCCAGCAATGGTGTCAGTGGACGCAATAATAACCCCCAACTTTGGTGTCAGTGGGCTCAAACATAATCCCAGCACTGGTGACAGTAATAGTAACTCCCAGCATTGGTGTCATTGGACACAATAACCCCCCCCCCCCCCTCCAGCATTGGTGTCAGTAGATTCAATAATAACTTCAGCAATGGTGTCAGTGGACGCAATAATAACCCCCAGCTTTGGTGTCAGTGGGCTCAATAATAATCCCAGCAATGGTGTCAGTGGACACAATAATAACCCCCAACTTTGGTGTCAGTGGGCTCAATAATAATCCCAGCACTGGTGTCAGTGGCAGTAATATTGACTCCCAGCATTGGTGTCAGTGGACACAATAAAAACTCCCCAGCAATGGTGTCAGTGGACTCACTAAAATCCCCCCCCCCCCCCCACACACCACACACACACAATTTACACACTGATGGTCAGTGACATTGAAATTTTACTCCTTATAACCACCAATGCAGGTGGGTGGGGAGGGGTACTTTCACTGGCATGATAACAAATACAGGAGGGAGGATGGGGGGGGATAACTTTCACTGCCACTGACCGCCAAAGCAGAGGTTTGTTATGGGGTTTGAGAAGAGGAGGTGGTGTTCTGTAGTTCATGTCAGGACTGAGCAGACAGGAGTGACATTGCTAGTCCCCCGTAGATACAGTAGAGTAAGTGAGCATTGTCACCCAGGACAGGAAGTGTGTTGCTGGTGGGGTCACCAGGAAAATAAATGGGGGGTAAAAACTAATTTTAAGGACTGATCAGCTGCAATATATTCAATATTGTTTCTTGGGTTTAATTGCACTTCAGGCCTGTCCTTTTATTTTCTTTAATAAATATTTCTTTATTTCAGGTACTTCTATAGCGCCACCAATTTACGCCGTACTTTACATATATATTATACATTCACATCAGTCCGTAACCCTCAAGGGGCGTACAATCTAAGGTCCCTAACCCTCAAGGGGCGTACAATCTAAGGTCCCTAACCCTCAAGGGGCGTACAATCTAAGGTCCCTAACCCTCAAGGGGCGTACAATCTAAGGTCCCTAACCCTCAAGGGGCGTACAATCTAAGGTCCCTAACCCTCAAGGGGCGTACAATCTAAGGTCCCTAACCCTCAAGGTGTGTACAATCTAAGGTCCCTAACCCTCAAGGGGCGTACAATCTAAGGTCCCTAACCCTCAAGGTGTGTACAATCTAAGGTCCCTAACCCTCAAGGGGTGTACAATCTAAGGCCCCTAACTCACATTCATACATACACATACTAGGGCCAATTTAGACAGGAGCCAATTAACCTACCAGCATGATCTTTGGAGTGTGGGAGGAAACCGGAGTACCCAGAGGAAACCCATGCAGGCACAGGGAGAACATGCAAACTCCAGGCAGGTGGAGCCGTGGTTGGGATTTGAACCAACAACCCGAGTACTGCCAGGAGGAAGTGCTAACCATTTATCCACTGTGCTGCCCTCAGGATGAAACTTAAAACCCTGGCTGCTGCGTTGTAGTGCAATTATTTGCAGAATTCTTTTACTTTGTGTATATAGGTAACATGTACACGTGTGAACAAAGCACCGATTTCATAGTCATCGTGACAAGACGAATTTAGTTGTGTGATGCCCCCCACTGAAATATTCTTCGGCTAATTGACTTTGTAAACTGTTCAGATTTGTTGGCAGAAGGCTGTTGCGTCTCTGTGTTCCGAACGTGTTAAGGCGTCCTGCAGTGGGCCGGGAGTGGGACTGTGGCATCCACAGCACATGTGCGCTCCTTATCGCCAGGAAGCCTGTGCATAGCAGGAAAGCAGAATCTCAATATAGATCTGGCATTTAACCCAGCTGAGAGAAGCGCTAGGAACGCAAGCTGCAGATGGAAATTGTTGTCCTGGCCTGATCCATGAATTGCAGCTTTAGAATTGTTATTCCCTGCGCGGTGCTGGGTGGATGCACAGTGCTCCCGGCAGCCACACAGCCCTTTTTATAATCATTTTTTTCCCCCTGTAACCGTACTAAAGGAGGTTTATACTTCCCGTGATCTGATATTAGTGCCACCATTACTTGAGGGTGATATATCCACTTCGGTACAACCAGCCTGCCCATAGATCGAAAATTGACTGGTTCCTGCTCAACCAGACGGATTTTGATCTGTCTATGGCCAGCTTAAGGCTCCATTCATACTTGTGCAATGGATCACTGTTTTTTCTTCTTTTTTTGGCGCATTTTTTACTCAACGAAGCCTAATCACTTGAATGGGCTGCCCTTCGCACGACAAAGTCACATACATTTTTGCAATGAGCATTTTCGCGTTCCAAAACGTGGGACTGCTACCTGCTTTTGGGGTGCCGTTAAAAATTAATGTTAAGTAAACATTTTCTGCATGCGTTCCCGGAACATGAAGATCTAACTGGAGCCCAAAGCACTGCTGTCTCTGTTTGTTAGTATCTAGGGGCTTTGGTGATTTCATTCTCGCTGTTCTCCTTGCTGGAGGCTTTGACATAAGGAAGCAAAATCCTGCTATACCAATATGGACGCCTCCACAAAGAGACATGGAGTGCAGAAAAAATATATCTCAAAAACACCCGTGCCACAGAAAGTACCCAAAAACCCAAGCTGCTGTGTTTTAACACAAGGATAGCGTTTACAGAACTGATTATGCAGTTTCACAGCACTAATGCATATCATAAATTAACTTATGTTATTCAAATACTTGTTACCAGGGGTGGACTGACAACTCATGAGGCCCCCGGGCAATAGGGGATCATGGGGCGCCTGTGTCCTTGCCCGAACTCAAAAAAGCCTATGAAAAAGGTACCAGGGGCATCTCATGGGGCCCCCTACTGACCCCGGGCCCTCGGGCAGTGCCTGAGTTTCCAAATGGTCAGTCTGCCCCTGCCATACAGTACCAATAAAGTGCTTTAAAGTGCTGCGAGTGTCAGCACCTGTGATGTGAGCTCTATAGATCCACAGCTTGGGGTTCCCAAGGGTGCTGAGTCTAAGCCCCAGCCTGCTTGTTCACCAGGGCCCCTGATGGTGGGGATGGACTTGCAGCAGGCTGGGACCAGGTCGCGGCCCCCAGGTACACCCAGCTGAGGTGGAGGAGACTGCTAGCGGAAGCAGGGTACAACGGGAGAAGACACAGGCAAGCCGAGGTCAGGACAGGCTGAAAACAAGCAAGTTCAGGAGCGAAGCCGGGGTTGGTACACAGACAACATAGGATTCACAGCGGAAACACATGGGAGCTCCAAAAACAAGAAGTTGCTTAGGCAAAGTGGCCTAGTCTGAACACGTCTTATATAGACAGGCAAACAAGGAGGCGGGACAGGAAGTGATGGAAGGGAAGGAAATAAAACCCAGAGGACAGCATATGACACCCATAGATGAACACAGACAAACATGAGAAGGGATCAGAAACAGGACTGCATCAAGAAAGGTAATAACACAAACTAAACTGCAGTCTAAAATGTGACAGCGAGTCAAAGTGCTTCAAAATAAAGTGCTATAAAATATGTAAGGTGCTGAAAACGTAACTATGACGAAACACGTTAGGGCAGAGCTACAGGAAACGCCTTCATCCCGCAACAGACATCTGGATGTTCCAGGAGCGAGCGCTGAGCTTCTGAGTATTGGTAGTGTATTTTAACAAGTGTTTGAAAGGTTTAAGTTTTATTTTATGATATGCATCAACACAGCGTAAAACAAGCAATATAGATTACAGGGCCATTAAAGCAGTAGTAAACCACAGCAACAACAACAACAACAAAAAATTTGGCCTCCAGGCAGTCTAAGCCATAATGTGCTAGTATGCACCGCATACTAGCACATTATGACAGACTTGCATGAAAATGAAGCCCTCCAGCGGTGAGCTGTCAATGCTGTAGTTGCTTCCATCTTCACCCTGTCTTTGTTCTGGGTTTATGAATCACCGAGCCGTGATGACGTCACTCCTGGGCATGCGTGTAGGAGTCACCGTGTGGTATGCACCTATTGATAAAAATCAACCAAGGGAGTTTCCTCCCACTTTAAGTAGTGGATGTGTATGATTATTTTTGGAGAGTAAGTATCTCATTTAGTGTCACTTCAAGTGTTTCAGGTAGTAGTCTGGAGCATTCACTAGAATGGGGCATATCTTCCAAAGCTGAATTCTGGTTGGTTGAGTAAAGTAAAATGACAGGTTTGTTTTTTTTTGTTCTTTGTTTTAGCGGTTGGTGATGATTAGCTGTGTTCACGGTTCACACAAGCGGAAAGCTTTTGGGACTGTTAAGCAGCCCACAGACGCGAGATGACAGTCATCGGATCCGTCCGTTTTCAGCTTTTACTGCAGCATCTGACAGTTAAAACAACTTTCCGCTGAAAGCTTTGAGCGGTGTATTGTGCGCTCGCCGCCTCTGTCACATCAGACGAATGCACACTTTTCTTCTCCGTGTGACAGTGTTTTGCCATAGAAATGCAAATTCGATGCATAGGTTGCATTTTAAGAACGGTATAAAAGTCTGTTCCATTTTAAACACAGAGTTTCTATGTGCAATGCGGCACAAAAGAAGAAAAAATAAAACTCTCACCGACACAAACCTTAAAGCTGGAATCCACGTTAATCTTAAAGCCTCTGCTGAAATTCATAGATGGGGTCTGTCCTACCTGCCAACTGCATAGTTCTGTTCAGCCAGCTTTGTGGATGACAACCTCACCACCCTCCAAAACTTCATCACAGCTTGTAGATTGCACTGTCACCTCCTTTCCTCAATTCTTCTCATTGGGCGATAGGCGTCACCTGATTGCTGAGAACCTTTCTTCTCCTGCTTATCGGCAGCCTCTCTAAATACAAGCCCGAAGTGCCTGAATCATGTGATTTTCTATATTTCTAACTATATACAGCTATGAGATTTGATGACTGTAAGTAGACTAAAGCTAAGCTGAAGTTGTGTATTAAAAAAAAATATATATCATTTTTTATTTTTAAACACGCCCAGTTTAAAAGACAACTTTACTTTTAGTGAATTTGATCTCTAGGTGAACCTCTTACCCCCACGAGTTCTATGTGCCTGGCAAAATACTTCCCTTCCTAAGATCTTCACTGTGCAGTCCTGCAAGGAAAACATCATGGCCGGTCCTCCTCCCATTGTGCATGTGTGCCAGGACCCCATTTATTTTCTATGAATAAGCAGTACTCAGGGTGGCCTCCAGTTGTCCAACAAATAGCAGCTCATCCATAGGAATGAATTGGGGTTGCAGTATGCGTTCCCTGGTTGGGGTGGTTTCAGGTAGGACCGTACAAAGAAGATCATAGGAGAGGTAGAGCCGCACAGTGAAGATAATGGGGGAGGTAGGACCACACAGTGAAGTTCACGGGGGAGGTAGGACCACACAGTGCAGTTTGTTGGAAAGGTAGCACTGCACAGTGAAGATCATGGGAAAGGTAGGACTGCACAGTGAAGATTATGGAAGAGGTAGGACCGCACAGTGAAGATCATGGGAGAGGTAGAACCGCACAGTGAAGATCATGGGAGAGGTAGAACCGCACAGTGAAGATCATGGGAGAGGTAGGACCGTACAGTGAAGATCACGGGAGAAGTAGGACCACACAGTGGAGATCATGGGAGAGGTAAATCTGTACAGTGAAGATCATGGGAGAGGTAGGACTGTACAGTGAAGATCATGGGAGAGGTAGGACGCACAGTGAAGATCATGGGAGAGGTAGGACCGTACTGTGAAGATCATGGGAGAGGTAGGACCACACAGTGAAGATCATGGGAGAGGTAGGAACGCACAGTGAAGATCATGGGAGAGGTAGATCTGTACAGTGAAGATCATGGGAGAGAGGTAGGACTGTACAGTGAAGATCATGGGAGAGGTAGGACTGTACAGTGAAGATAATGGGAGAGGTAGGACTGTACAGTGAAGATCATGGGAGAGGTAGGACCGCACAGTGAAGATCATGGGAGAGGTAGGACCGTACAGTGAAGATCATGGGAGAGGTAGGACTGTACAGTGAAGATAATGGGAGAGGTAGGACCGTACTGTGAAGATCATGGGAGAGGTAGGACCGCACAGTGAAGATCATGGGAGAGGTAGGGCCGCACAGTGAAGATCATGGGAGAGGTAGGAACGCACAGTGAAGATCATGGGAGAGGTAGGAACGCACAGTGAAGATCATGGGAGAGGTAGGAACGCACAGTGAAGATCATGGGAGAGGTAGGAACGCACAGTGAAGATCATGGGAGAGGTAGGAACGCACAGTGAAGATCATGGGAGAGGTAGGAACGCACAGTGAAGATCATGGGAGAGGTAGGAACGCACAGTGAAGATCATGGGAGAGGTAGGAACGCACAGTGAAGATCATGGGAGAGGTAAATCTGTACAGTGAAGATCATGGGAGAGAGGTAGGACTGTACAGTGAAGATCATGGGAGAGGTTAGACTGTACAGTGAAGATCATGGTAGAGGTAGGACTGTACAGTGAAGATCATGGGAGAGGTAGGACTGTACAGTGAAGAACATGGGAGAGGTAGGACCGCACAGTGAAGATCATGGAAGAGGTAGGACCGTACAGTGAAGATCATGGGAGAGGTAGGACCGCACAATGAATATCATGGGAGAGGTTAGACTGTACAGTGAAGATCATGGGAGAGGTTAGACTGTACAGTGAAGATCATGGGAGAGGTTAGACTGTACAGTGAAGATCATGGGAGAGGTAGATCTGTACAGTGAAGATCATGGGGGAGGTTAGACTGTACAGTGAAGATCATGGGAGAGGTAGATCTGTACAGTGAAGAACATGGGGGAGGTAGGACCGCACAGTGAAGATCATGGGAGAGGTAAGTCTGTACAGTGAAGATTATGGGAGAGCTAGGACTGTACAGTGAAGATCATGGTAGAGGTAGGACTGTACAGTGAAGATCATGGTAGAGGTAGGACTGTACAGTGAAGATCATGGGAGAGGTAGGACTGTACAGTGAAGATCATGGGAGAGGTAGGACCGCACAGTGAAGATAATGGGAGAGGTAGGACCGTACAGTGAAGATCATGGGAGAGGTAGGACTGTACAGTGAAGATCATGGGAGAGGTAGGACCGTACAGTGAAGATCATGGGAGAGGTAGGACTGTACAGTGAAGATAATGGGAGAGGTAGGACCGTACAGTGAAGATCATGGGAGAGGTAGGACTGTACAGTGAAGATCATGGGAGAGGTAGGACCGCACAGTGAAGATCATGGGAGAGGTAGGACTGTACAGTGAAGATCATGGGAGAGGTAGGACTGTACAGTGAAGATCATGGGAGAGGTAGGACCGCACAGTGAAGATCATGGGAGAGGTAGGACCGCACAGTGAAGATCATGGGACTGGGAAAGTAGGGAAGTGGTTTACCAGGTGATTGGGGATATATAGGTTACATATAGGACACCTTCACACTTTGTCACGCAGTGTCAGGCGTTGAGCATTCATTTCAATGGGCTGCCCTATGTGTGCCAAATAAAGCAAAAAATCTTGTGCTCCTTTTTAAGCCTCAAGCTTTGCGTCTTCCTCCCGATTTTATGAATGCTTGCAAAAAGCAGAGATGAGCTCAGAAAATTGGTTCTCCTTCCCTGTCCAATCACAGGCTGGGGGTGGGCCTGCTGTCCCTGGCAAGCTCTACAGGCTCGGTGGAGCATTCTTTATTTCTGCCAATTTGTCCACCACCCATAAGGGCCATTTCCAGTGCAACAAAAGTGCATGAAAATTATTCCACTTTAAATCCCATTTAATTGTTCACTTTGCTGTGCTTTGTCCTGCATGCTGCATCTTTGGTGTGCTTTAAAAAAAAAAAGAAAAAAACAGTCGCCTCCCATTGACTTCTGTAAGAAACACGGCAAAATCGCATCAAAAATGCAGCAATGGTTGTTTTTCTACACCCCCTGACCGACCGCTCCCCCCCCCCATGTGCCCCCATCCCCCCTGGTGAGCCGGCAACATGATACTCTATTGAACCAGAATGAGAAAATATATTCATTTCTGTCTGTACGGCCTTTATCTTGTTTATATCAGTAGTTAAATGTCAATATGGCGATGGTTCCTGAAGAAGTGTCTCAAGTCCATGAAACGCGTTGCGCCTAAAACAAATGAGGCTAAAGTTTGCAAAGAATTGGATCATATGAGAAGAGATATGAGAACAGCTATCTACTAAGCAACTCATTCACTCCCTTATCATATCACGACTTGACTACTGTAACTCCCTCCTCACCGGCCTACCTCACCACAGGCTATCCCCGCTTCAGTCGATCCTCAATACTGCGGCCAGACTCATCCACCTTACCAACCGCTCCGTATCCGCCACCCCCCTCTGCCAATCCCTCCACTGGCTTCCGATTGCCCAACGGATCAAATTCAAAATCCTAACACTGACGTACAAAGCCGTCCACCATACTGCCCCGAACTACATCACTGACCTAATATCCAAATACAACCCAAAACGCCCTCTCCGCTCCTCACAAGACCTCCTTCTCTCTAGTTCCCTGGTCTCCTCCTCCCATGCCCGCCTCCAGGACTTCTCCAGGGTGCCACCCATCCTCTGGAACTCCCTGCCCCAACCCATCAGATTATCACCTACTCTCCTCTCCTTTAGGTGCACCCTGAAAACCCACCTGTTCAGGGAAGCCTACCCCGCCTCAGCTAATTGCCGATCTCCTCCACTCTTCCTACCACTCCATCCCCCACAGCTATTTCCTCCTGTGCCACCATCCCCTCCCTCCTAGATTGTAAGCTCCAAAGAGCAGGGCCCTTGAACCCCTTATGTATTGCATTGTATTGTTACTGTACTGTCACATGTTCTGTCTCCCATTGTAATGTACAGCGCTGAGCGAACTGTTGGCGCTTTATAAATACTGTATAATAATAATAATAATAATGCTGTTCCTTGAAGTTGTAAACTTTTTGCTTCTTATACTGTATTGTTGATGTGAAACACAATGATGTCACATATGTTGGATTTTGATATACAATAAATCATGTTTTTATGCCTATGTCGTGACTCAAAAGTCCCCATTCTTGGGTCTTCCTTCAGTTTAAAGCACCCACGGTTGTGTTTTTGGTGCGCCTTTTTGAGTAACATGTCTAATTTTCACAGCTGCATGCTGGGTAATTGGCACCCAGAAAATGGACCAACATCAAAATGCGGCAAACGCGTATCAAAAATGCATAAGTGTTTTGTCCATATTTTTGCAACGAAGCAATGTGAAATCACAAGGTACATGCTGAGAGTCGGGAATCCACAAAACACGATATGCGTTTTTGCAAATCACCTACCACGTTTTTAGGCGCCAGTGTGAAAGGACCCTTAATCTATTACTATTACCATAATAATAAACCAGCAACGCAGAGACTAATAAAAAAAAAATGTATTTGCACGGTATGTTTGCTGCCGAATTTTTAGTCCTTAAATCGTTTTTTTTGTTAGCTGCTTTCCGTGGGCTCAGGGACGCCAAACTACTTCCAGGCAGCGCGGATTTTATTATGATCTTTTATAGTGTATAATTGAGCATTTTAATTGCATTGTTGGCCATTAACTTGAAGAGAGAGAACGCAAGCTACAAAGATTGCAGCATTATTGCAAATAAAATCCATTGTTAAAGCGATAATGCAGAAAGGCGATGTAGCATTTGCGTGCGTGGGCGTCTGATCTATAAGAATTATTGGTGGGTATAATGTATGGTATTATACTTATAGGTATATGATAGGGGTGGGGGATAGAAGGGGGATCGATACTTGATCTAAAGTGACAAGTAGCAAGGGCTCTCCGTTTTCAGAGCTTCGTTTTTTTTTTTTTCCTTTTTTCCCCAGATATTGAACGGCAAATAGCAGCTTTTTAATAGGTGTTTAGTGCGTTCAAGCTGTGGGGGGAGAAAAGGAGGGGAGGCGGATGAATAGAGATCAATGCGGAATGGCAGGGAGAGACTGATCCTTTCAATTATGAATCCTCGAAATTTGATGATTGTTTTTTTCTTTTTTTTTTTTTTGCCTGTTGTCTCTCTAGTGGAATACTTGGTTATTGTGTCCTTTCTCAGTGTCCTCCCATGGATTTTTTGGGGCCTGCTGTAATTAACCCTTGGCTGTCGGGGAATTCTGCGAGTAAGGCGCCTAGTCCCCAATCGCCCATGTGTTGTTTTGCTGGTATAATTGGAGCCGAGTTTCACAAGGTGCAGATTTTGCTGTCATTAAGAGGCAAAAAGTGCAACAAATGTAAAATCAGATTCTTCTTATAGTCTGTACTGAAGGGAGAACCTGGAATTTTATTTAAGGACTTCAGTTGTTGCTATTCCATATTTTCATAAGTATTCATTTGTAGATTTGATCTCGAGTGGCCAGCTGTATTGCAAACAGATCAATAGGTACGTTTGATTAGCAGCTAAAGAGATGATGTCCATTACATGGTAAGCCACCTAGAAACTGTATTGTACAATCAGTCAGAGGAGACTGATAGACAAGCATTGGGAGACAGAGAGGCAAAGCATCTTCACTGCAAAAACTACCAAGCAGAAAGCAGAGTTGGGATATGAAATGGGCAAAGTACATACATACGTTACTAGATCACTACCATTGTCTTCCTCTCTTTTTGTACATTCACTCTTTATCAATTCTCTCTCTCTCTCTTCTATTCTGATTCTTTTATTTTCTCCCTCTCTCTTTTATTACACTTTTCTTCAGTCCTTTCATTTTTCCTATTTATTTAATTTTCCACTCTCACCTTTTTATCTTGCTCCCTTTTTATTCTTTTTTTCTACTTCTTCCTCTCTCTCACTTTCTCTTGCACTCTTTTTCTTCTCTTTCTCCCTCTCCCTCCCTCTCCCCCCCTCTCCCCTCCCTCTCCCTCTCTCCCCCCCTCTTCCCCTCCCTCTCTCCCTCTCTCCCCCCTCTCTCCCTCCCTCTCTCCCTCCCTCTCTCCCTCCCTCCCTCTCCCCTCCCTCTCTCCCTCCTCCCTCTCCCCCTCCCTCTCTCCCTCCCTCTCCCCCTCCCTCTCTCCCCCTCTCTCCCTCCCTCCCTCTCCCTCCCTCCCTCCCTCTCCCTCCCCTCTCCCTCCCTCTCCCTCCCTCTCCCTCCCTCCTCTCCTCCCTCCTCTCCCTCCCTCTCCCTCCCTCTCCCTCCCTCCCTCTCCCTCCCTCTCCTCTCCCTCTCCCTCCCTCCCTCTCCCTCTCCCTCCCTCTCCCTCTCCCTCTCCCCCTCCCTCTCCCCTCTCCCCTCCTCTCCCTCTCCCCCTCCCTCTCCCTCTCCCCCTCCCTCTCCCCCTCCCTCTCCCTCTCCCCCTCCCTCTCCCTCCCTCTCTCCCTCTCCCTCCTCCTCTCCCTCTCTCTCTCTCCCCCCTCTCTCCCTCTCTCTCTCCCTCTCTCTCCCTCTCTCTCCTCTCTCTCTCCCTCCCTCTCTCCCCCCTCCCTCTCTCGCCCTCTCCCTCTCGCCCTCTCCCTCCCCTCTCTATCTCTCTCGAGCGCTCCCCCTCCCTCTCCCTCCCTCTCTCTCCCCCTCCTCTCCCCCCCTCCCCCCCCCTCCCCCCTCCCCCCCCCTCTCTCCCCCTCCTCCCTCTCTCTCCCCCTCTCCCCCCTCTCCCCCCCCCCCTCTCTCCCCCCTCCTCCTCTCTCTCCCCCCTCTCCCCCCTCTCCCCCCTCTCTCCCCTCCCCCTCTCCCCCCTCCCCCCCCCTCCCTCTCTCCCCCCCTCTCTCCCCTCTCTCCCCCCCTCTCCCCCTCTCTCCCCCCCTCTCCTCTCTCCCCCCTCTCTCCTCTCTCCCCCCTCTCCTCTCTCCCCCCCCTCTCTCCTCTCTCCCCCCTCTCTCTCTCCCCCTCTCCCCCTCTCTCTTCCCCCCTCTCCCCTCTCTCTCCCCTCTCTCTCCCCTCTCTCTCCCTCTCTCTCTCCCCTCTCTCTCTCTCCCCTCTCTCTCCCCTCTCTCTCCCCTCTCTCTCCCCCTCTCTCCCCTCTCTCTCCCCTCTCTCTCCCCCTCTCTCTCCCCTCTCTCTCTCTCTCTCTCCTCCCCTCTCTCTCCCCTCTCTCTCCCCCTCTCTCTCCCCCTCTCTCCTCCCCTCTCTCCTCCCCTCTCTCCCCCCCTCTCTCTCCCCCCCTCTCTCCTCCCCTCTCTCTCCCCCCTCTCTCTCCCCTCCTCTCCCCTTCTCTCCCCTCCTCTCCCCTCCTCTTCCCTCCTCTCCCCTCCTCTCCCCTCTCTCTCCCTCCCCTCCCCCCTCTCTCCCTCCCCTCCCCCTCTCTCTCCCTCCCCTCCCCTCCCCCCTCTCTCTCCCTCTCCCCCCTCTCTCTCCCTCTCCCCCCCCTCTCTCCCTCTCCCCCTCCCCCCCCTCTCTCCCTCTCCCCCTCCCCCTCTCCCCCCTCTCCCTCTCCCCCCTCTCCCCCTCCCCTCCCCCCTCTCTCCCTCCCCCTCTCCCCCTCTCTCTCCCCTCCCCCTCTCTCTCCCTCCCCCTCTCTCTCCCCTCCCCCTCTCTCTCCCCTCCCTCTCTCTCTCCCATCCCCCCTCTCTCTCCCCTCCCCCTCTCTCCCCTCCCCCTCTCTCCCCCTCTCCCCCTCACCCCCCCCCTCTCTCGCACGCTCTCTCTCTCTCTTGCTCGCTCTCTTTCGCTCTCTCTCGCGCTCTCCCTCTGGATCGC
>NW_028318085.1:2020000-2042119 GCF_062004578.1 Staurois parvus | reverse complement strand
GGGGAAGAGAGGGACGCCATCGGGGGGGAGAGATGGGACGCCATCGGGGGGGGGGAGATGGGACGCCATCGGGGGGGGGAGAGATGGGACGCCATCGGGGGGGGAGAGATGGGGACGCCATCGGGGGGGGGGAGAGATGGGACGCCATCGGGGGGGGGGGAGATGGGACGCCATCGGGGGGGGGGAGAGATGGGACGCCATCGGGGGGGGGAGAGATGGGACGCCATCGGGGGGGGGGGAGAGATGGGACGCCATCGGGGGGGGGGGAGAGATGGGACGCCATCGGGGGGGGGGGAGAGATGGGACGCCATCGGGGGGGGGGAGAGATGGGACGCCATCGGGGGGGGGAGAGATGGGACGCCATCGGGGGGGGGAGAGATGGGACGCCATGGGGGGGGGGGAGATGGGACGCCATCGGGGGGGGAGATGGGACGCCATCGGGGGGGAGATGGGACGCCATCGGCGGGGGGGGGGGAGATGGGACGCCATCGGGGGGGGGGAGAGAGATGGGTCACCACGTCTGACTTCGTAGCTAGGCTCAGCATCTGGGAACATGGGGCAAAGTACTACATGTACTGTCTTCCCCCGGGGAGCAGAACGCTGAAAAAAAATGAAAGTGAGAGTTCTTCTTTTCTATTCACGTTCATCAGATTTCCGCTTCCAGAGCTCTAGCAGGCTTCAAGAATGGAATGAGGCACCCGATGGGCTCCGAGAGAGATCTCCACCTTCCGGTACGTGTGTTTAGGACCGTAACCAGGACTGTCAGGGCTGTGCATATTGAAGGAGTATAATTACACAGCGCTATGTTCCCGGCGTATTATGCGAAGGAAGAAAAGGTGACTGTACGAGATGGAAGGAATGGTCAGACACAAAATAAAGCATTGATTTGAAGAGGTGTTTTGTTTGCAGGGATGAATAGATGGTAGACGCAGGCACAACACTACGGGGGTGTAAAGTCTGTGGCAGAAGAACAGAAGATGTTCGGGGCTCATTCACTATTGATTCATTGCAGGACTTTAAGGCGTACATATTACTGTGTTATGGCTGATTTATTATGAATGGGTTTCCAACGCATCTCGATGGGTGAAAAATGGGCGCGACCCTTTTATAAGGACACAGTTCTGTACCGTGCAATGTGTTGGGGGCCATTCACAATGAATAGTACCGCACATAGATCAGGTGTGTTGCAGTAACATGCAGTAAGCGTGTGTTTTAGCACTTAACACAATGCTCAAATGTGAATGGGCCCCTACATGCCTTCCCTTCCCTCACATGTCCAATAAAAAGAGGGCTGTTACATGTACTTATATAGCGCAGTGGCATCACTAAGGTTAGTGTCACCTGGGGTGGGAAAACATGGTGTCACCCACCCCCAGACCAACGTTGGAGCTCTTTGGCGCGCATTGTGGCCATCAATAAGACCTGCAGGCAGTATTAGGGCTGTAGGATAGTAGGTACATCTGCTTTCAATGCCAGTGTGAACTAGGCCCTAAAGAAGCGATAGATGCAAAGGAAACCGTTGATACTCACCTATTCCCCTGCCAGTCTTTGCTAATCTGGATGAAAAGACTTTATCATTGAATACTGTCTGGTCTGTTGATCTCTGTGTCCCCTGCTGACCGCTATGGTTCCATCCATCAACCCCCACTGTGTCCTGTAGTAATGTAGGGGCCAGTGGGTGGTTCCACAGCGTGCAGAGGGGGGGCACCAGGCATCTGAAATTGCCGGAAGTGTGTCAGATGCTGAAGATTCTCAATATTCAACTCCAAAGACATGCTGAGAGGTAAATTGGCCCTAGTATGTGTATGTATGAATGTGAGTTAGGGACCCAACCACGGCACCACCTGCCTGGAGTTTGCATGTTCTCCCTGTGCCTGTGTGGGTTTCCCCTGGGTACTCCGGTTTCCTTCCACACTCCAAAGACATGCTGGTAGGTGAATTGGCTCCGGTCTAAATTGGCCCTAGTATGTGTATGTATGAATGTGAGTTAGGGACCTTAGATTGTACACCCCTTGAGGGTTAGGGACTGATGTGAATGTACAATATATATGTAAAGTGCTGTGTAAATTGATGGCGCTATATAAGTACCTGAAATAAATAATAATTGAAGGAGTTGGAGGACAACCTGCCGCTTTACCATGGACCACATTCTGACCAATCCTCAGCTCAAAACCTTTCCATTAAATGCATCCCTCATTAGCCACAAATGATATAAATCCACTTAGTGTTGTGTTGATATCATCATTGTGCTGTACATAGCCTGTGCAGAGGGCAAAGCTGTGGGAGGGGCCCAGCAGACCCCACCCACTACAGGCTGCCTGCAGAAAACTGCAAGAGGGGGCGGAGACCAGACCACTCACCCTGCACAAGGAGAGAGAGCTACCCCTGTTCAGTCCTGTTGCCCCCCCCCCAAGTGTCGCGTTTAGATAAATAAGTCCAACTAACTAAGGGAAATCCAACTCCTAGGTGCAATACGGTAATAACTCTCGGTGTTCGGATTTCTGAAGTTCAGTTGCGTTTCCCAGCAAGAGTAAAGTTCTGCATCAAAAAAACAGGATATTAAGAGCGGGAAGCAGGTGACAGGATGTAGTTTCATAGAACCGCCTGAGGAGAGATTTATGACACGTTGGATGTCTGATTTTCACAGGATGAATGTTTGCTATTGCTTATAAGAGATTTATTTTCATCACAAAACAACTCATCCACGCCTTGGTTATATCCCGCCTCAATTACTGCAACTCCCTCCTCACTGGTCTACCGTTACACAGGCTATCCCCCCTTCAGTCTATTATGAATGCTGCTGGTAGACTCATACACCTTACCAACCGATCAGCGACTGCTGCCCCTCTCTGCCAATCCCTTCACTGGCTTCCACTAACCCAACGTATAAAATTCAAAATACAAACCACAGCCTACAAAGCCATCCACAACACTGTCCCTAGCTACATCACCAACCTCATTCACAGATACCGCCCAAATCGCCCACTCTGCTCCTCCCATGATATCCTCCTCTCTAGCTCCCTCATCATCTCCTCCCACGCTCGCCTCTAGGACTTCTCCAGAACCTCTCCCATCCTCTGGAACTCCCTACCACAGCATGTCCGGTCAGCCCCCACCCTGTCTGCCATTAGACGATCTTTGAAAACTCACTTCTTCAGGGAAGCCTACCCCACCTCCACCTAAGAACTGTACTTGAATCACCTCCACCAGATCATCCCCCTCAGCTATCATCTTTTGTATCTTCTCCCCCTTCCTTTAGATTGTAAGCTCCACGAGCCGGGCCCTCCTATTCCTTCTGTACTGAAATGTATTGTCATTGTACTGTCTCCCTTACATTGTAAAGCGCTGAGCAAACTGTTGGCGCTATATAAATCCTGTATAATAATAATCATTCATATAGCACTGGCTCTATGTTTCCCCAAATATTCACATAGTCTTACATCTGTGCTCTAGGAAGATATAAAGGACACAGGTTAGTGCAGTTTTGAATTCATCATTATAAATGTAAGTACTAAAATGTGACTGGGATCAGCCTCTTGCAATGCCCTGAGCAGCAAAGCTAAGACTGGGGGGTGGAAGATTCAGCACAAAGAGCCAATGAGATCATCTACTGGCAAAGGGGCATGCTGATAGGGGGAGAAATAGAGAGGTGAGCACATCACTATGTTGATTCTCCATCACTGTCCAATCACAGGTCGGGAGCGGGATCATGACAGCCTGGGCTCTAGGGAGGTGGGTTGAATAATTTTGGCTGTCATTCAGCCTGGACGACTGAGGACATCTTGTGGTGGAAAAGAGGTAATGCAGGGGACTACCCAAAAGGCTTAAGATTCGAATGTCCCTTCCACAGCTGTAAAACACACACTGTATGGCCTAGGAAAGGGTGGATTTTAAAGGCAGTGGTATGGATTATTCTACAATACAACCTGTCTTGACAAAAGTGCTTAGGTTGCCATTGCTGCCCTCCTGCTGAAAATGCTATTTGCCTGGTCACTGATTTGGAGAAAGATGTTCTCTAACTTCACTGGCTGCATACTTTTTCCACCTCAGTAACTCAAAGGGGGAGATTTACTAAAACTGGAGAGTGCAAAATCTGGTCCAGCTGTCCATGGTAGCCAATCGGCTTCTAACTTCATCTTGTTCAGTTAACCCCTTGATGCCGACGTCACACAAATATGCGGCCTCACAGAACTGGGCTTTTTTCCGTGGGGCCGCATATTTGCATATCTGTCTTTCTGCTGGGAGTGCGCCGCACAGTGCGCTCCCGGTGCAAAGACGGGGGTGCCACTGAGAACCCAGGGTCCCGTTCTAACGATCGGGACTCCCGATTCCTTCCAGGTCACACGATCGCTGTGATAGCCTTTGATTGGCTATCACAGTGATCAGTCATGCCCCCCTTTGTTTTTTGTTTTTTTTTTTTCCTCTATGAATGGAGGAGAGAGATACATTGTATCTCTATAACTCCTGGCATCAAGAAAAAAAATTTTGTTTAACCTCCCTAGCGGTATAGTGTAGCTCGGGGTACAATTTGAGTACCAAGAGCGGTAACCCCGAGCTACACTCGGGCTTACCATGCGGCGTTGCTCAGGGAGTCCCTGCAGCACTTACCTTGTCCTTCGCTCCCGTGATGTGTCCCCTGCAGCGTCCCCGGCCATCTCCTCTGGCCGTTGCTGGCATCCGGCTTCCGTGTTCCGGTCCCTGTGACGGCGGGACGTACGAGCGCTGGAACCGGCGGCAAATTTGAAATTTTAAAAATATGTCATTTTTGCTGTCATTGCTGTTTCAATGCATTTCACATATATTTTGTCCCGAGTGCTTTGTCCGGTGCCCTGCCTGCATTTTGACTGTTCTTTCTGCCTGGAAACTTAGAAAAGTCCATGGCGTCCAAAAAGCGTCCCTTTACGTCAAAATCGGTTTTAGACCGGCTAGAGAACAGCGATAGTAAATCAGAACCACTTGCAGAATTGAGTGATAATGATTCGTGGGGGAAATTCATCATCAGACACTGAAAACGATTCTGTGACTTTGCTCAGCGATGTGCGAATTTGCCTCTGTATTTCACATTTCAGTGTTTTTGGTTTGATTATATTATTGAATTCAATTTATTATTATATTATTATTTTTTATGATTATTTATTAAATTTAATTTTATGATTTCGTGTTTCAAGTTTTATCATATCTGGAATGTTTACTAGACTCTTGTTCGGACAGATTTCAGTGAGTTATTCCTAAAAATTACAGCCTACAATAAAAAACTACATATTTCCATGCAAAAAAATGTACCACTTTCAGCACAAAAAATTGGAAAGAATCATACCGCCGAGGAGGTTAAAAAAAAAAAAAAAGATAATTAAATATTAAAAAATAAAGAATAAATACCTAGATCAAGGTTTGACCTAGTTCAGTGCCAGGGTTAGTGTTTGGGTCAGGGTCAAAGGTCAGGATTTTTTTTTTTAATTGTCAGTGTGATTTAGGTAAACCCCCCCCCCCCTCCAAAAAAACCCCACAAAAACAAAATGCGCACTATTGTTTCTGGGCTGTACTATGGGTACAAACAGATAACATACACATATATGGAATCGCTGCGATCGTAATGAGCTGGAACATTTATTTTGGGTTGTTCTTTGGTGGTAGCTTATGGTAGTAACAAGAAACACACAGCTAAATTTTAAAAAAAAATTTTTTTTTTTTACTATTTTGGGCCAGTTTTCCTTTGATAATAAAAAAAAAAATCAGGAGATATCCATTACCATTTACCACCAAATGAAAGCCCAATTTGTCCTGAAAAAAACGCGGTATAATCCACCTGGATGTACAAAGTAGTTGTGATGATATGGATGGTTTTACTAACACAAGTCAACGTTGCAAAATTGTGCTTAGGCATTTAGATGTGTTTTACCCTTAGGCGTGAAGGGGTTAAGCTTTGACAATAAAACCTGGAAGCTGATTGGTTACTATGCAGAGCTGCACCAGATTTTGCACTCTCCAATTTTAGTAAATCTACCCCAATGTATTGAAAACATCAAAATCAGCACAACTGTCGGGCAACTAGTATTTTCTAAAGGTGTTGGAAATTGCCCCCCCCCCCACACACACCTTCCACCCCCTTTCCCCTGAGTAATCCCAAATCTCCAGTCCGAAGATCACAGATAACACATAGTAAATGAATGTCTTGTAATCAATAATCTGCAGTTAGACGTTCATATTGTCAATGGGGCAGTAAAACCCGCCTCTGATGGTTTAGCACTTTCAACCTCGGATGATAAAAATGGAAATGTCAGAAGGTGAAGAGGAAATCCTTGCCATGGTCAAAGTGCACACCGAGGGTGTCAGTTCCTGCAGAGAGAAGATCTGCATGATATTGTCCTCTGTAAATAAGCCCCCCTTCCTTTGTGTCTTTCCTGCATGTTGGTGGGCCGGCAGTCATCATGAGAGCAGAGAACCTGCAAGTTGTCACACAATACCATTTTCCAGATATGACCAGTGATCAGTCAATATATTGGCACAGAATGATTTTTATGGACTTGCTTGGGGGAGTCGCGTGCTGCAGAGGCTGCCAAGGTGCTTAGGTTGGTCAATAGTTATTTATTCATTTCAGGTACTTGTATATCGCCATCAATTTGCGCAGCACTTTACATATATATTATACATTCACATCAGTCCCTAACCCTCAAGGGGTGTACAATCTAAGGTCCCTAACTCACATTCATACATACACATACTAGGGACAATTTAGACAGGAGCCAGTTAACCTACCAGCATGTCTTTGGAGTGTGGGAGGAAACCGGAGTACCCGAAGGAAACCCACGCAGGCACAGGGAGAACATGCAAACTCCAGGCAGGTGGTGCTGTGGTTGGGATTCAAACCAATGACCCTAGTACTGCCAGGCGGAAGTGCTAACCATTTAGCCACTGTGCTGCCCAATATATAGTAAGAAATTCATCCCAGCTGAGATGGTGTTTTTTTTTTTTTTTGTTTTTTTTTTTTTTTGTTTTTTTTTTTATAGCAGAAAATGGTATCTAACCTAGGACAGAGTTGGGCCCTTTTCACACGGGTGGACCGATCTAGTCTACTTGTCCGTTTTTTAGGTGGACCCAATCGGACCCTCCATTCTCCTCTATGGAGCAGCGACTGTAAAAGGACATGTGTCTGTTTACACCTGCTGACATCCAATCCGATCCAAGAATTCCGTTTAGCGGATCAGTTGGCGTTTGGGTATAAACGGACAGGCAGTCCGTTGACATCTGACTGCCCATAGAGGACAGTAGGCTGTGTCTGCTTTGCATAGGTGGAGTAGACACAGACCAGCCATCCGCCTGCTCAGCGCTGATAGGCGGACTGCTCCTCTGCAGGTTCTTAGCAGAGCCCCCCCCCCCATGTGGAAGGGGCCTAAGACCTCTCATTGGAGAAATCTTGTTACTTTCTGTGTCAGTCGGGATTTCAGACACACCTAGGGCGTTTACATCACCATTAACTGCTTGCCTGCCTCCCTACAGGGCAGCACAGCTGTGCAAAATCACGTGATTTTAAATTTCCAGGTAGGGGGCGCCCGAGCGCTCTCTACCCGTGCTGCCATTGGTGGCTTCAGCTGTCGATCACCAGGTCCTGGTCCGTGATTCCACCCGCCAATCGCTGAGTATCACTGACGAGGGAGAGGTCTGTATGTAAACAATGCAGATCTCTCAGCTCCAGCACGCTGGTTTGTATGGCTCTGCATAGCAGAGCCATACAAAGCAGTGTGCTTACACAATAAAACAGCACACTGTAAAACAGCACACAGTTAACCCTTTGATCACCCCAGATGTTAACCCTTTCCTGCCCAGTGTCATTATTACAGTGTCAGTGCTTTTTAGCACTGATCACTGTATTAGTGTCACTGGGGATGTCAGTGACACCAAGTCAGTTCCTCCCCCCCAGTGTCAGAATGCCCATCGCAGTCCCGCTATAAGTCACTTATCACCGCCATTACTAGTATATTTAAAAAAAACAAACAAATTCCAGTATACAGTCATGGCCGAAATTGTTGGCACCCTTGATATTTTTCCTGAAAATCAAGTATTTCACACAAAAAAGGTATTGCATTAACACATGTTTTGCTATACACATGTTTATTCCCTTTGTATGTATTGGAACAAATATAAAACAGAGGCAGAAAAGCAAATATGACATAATGTCACACAAAACCCCAAAAATGGGCTGGACAAAAGTATTGGCACCCTTAACTTAATATTTGGTTGCACACCCTTTGGAAAACATAACTGAAATCAGTCGCTTCCTATAACCATCAATAAGCTTCTGACACCTCTCACCCGGAATTTTGGACCACTCTTCCTTTGCAAACAGCTCCAGGTCTCTCTTATTGGAAGGACACCTTTTCCCAACAGCAATTTTAAGATCTCTCCACAGGTGTTCAATGGGATTTAGATCTGGGCTCATTGCTGGCCACTTCAGAACTCTCCAGCGCTTCTTTGCCATCCATTTCTGAGTGCTTTTTGACGTATGTTTGGGGTCATTGTCCTGCTGGAAGACCCAGGATCTTGGACGCAAACCCAGCTTTCTGACACTGGGCCCTACAGTGCGACCCAAAATCCTTTGGTAATCCTCAGATTTCATGATGCCTTGCACACAGTCAAGGCACCCAGTGCCAGAGGCAGCAAAACAACCCCAAAACATCATTGAACCTCCACCATATTTTACCGTAGGTACTGTGTTTTGTTCTTTGTAGGCCTCATTCCGTTTTCGGTAAACAGTAGAATGATGTGCTTTACCGAAAAGCTCTATCTTGGTCTCATCTGTCCACAAGACGTTTTCCCAGAAGGCTTTTGGCTTACTCAAGTACATTTTGGCAAACTGTAGTCTTGCTTTTTTATGTCTCTGTGTCAGCAGTGGGGTCCTCCTGGGTCTCCTGCCATAGCGTTTCATTTCATTTAAATGTCGACGGATAGTTCGCGCTGACACTGATGCTCCCTGAGCCTGCAGGACAGCTTGAATGTCTTTGGAACATGTTTGGGGCTGCTTATCCACCATCCGGACTATTCTGCGTTGCAATCTTTCATCAATTTTCCTCATCCGTCCACGACCAGGGAGATTAGCTACAGTGCCATGGGTTGCAAACTTCTTGATAATGTTGCGCACTGTGGACAAAGGCAAATCTAGTTCTCTGGAGATGGACTTGTAACCTTGAGATTGTTGATATTTTGCCACAATTTTGGTTCTCAGGTCCTCAGACAGTTCTCGTCTCCTCTTTCTGTTGTCCATGCTTAGTGTGGCACAGACAGACACACAATGCAAAGGTTAAGTGAACGTCTCTCCTTTTTATCTGCTTTCAGGTGTGATTTCTATATTGCCCACACCTGTTACTTGCCCCAGGTGAGTTTACAGGAGCATCACATGCTTGTAACATTCTTATTTATCCGCAGTTGTGAAAGGGTGCCAATACTTTTGTCCAGCCCATTTTTGGAGGTTTGTGTGACATTATGTCGAATTTGCTTTCTTTCCTCCCTTTTTTTGTTTTGTCCCAATACACACAAAGGGAATAAACATGTGTATAGCAAAACATGTGTTAATGCAATACGTTTCGTGAGAAATACATGATTTCCTGGAGAAATATCAAGGGTGCCAACAATTTCGGCCATGACTGTATATGCCGCCGTTTGTAAACGCTATAACTTTCACGTAGACCAATTAATTTACACGTATTGGGATTTTTTGTAGCAAAGACATCTAGCAGAATACATTTGGGCCTAAATTTATGATGAAATTTGATTTTTTACAAAATCTTTATTGGAAATGTTTAATAGCAAAAAGTCAAAAATATTGTTTTTCTCAAATTTGTCAGGTTTTCTTTTGTTTTGTTTATAGCGCAAAAAATAAAAAGTGCACAGGAGATCAAATACCACTGAAGGAAAGCTCCATTTGCGGGAAAAAAGGACATAGATTTCATTTGGGTGCACGTTGCATGAGCACGCAATTGTCAGTTAAATTAACGCAGTGCCGTATTGCAAAAGAATGGCCTGGTCAGGAAGGGGGGGTAAATCTTCTGGAGGGCAAGTGGTTAAGGAGCATTTGGAAAGCATCTAAAGTGATCGTTTATAAATAAATAAATAAACACAATTTGAATGCCTGTGCAACACTTTTGAAACTTGCATTGCTGCAAAAGGCACGTTCATGCTCATTACAAGAAAAGTTTGTTTTTTTCACCGCAAATTATACTTGCCTAGATAGATGCAGCATGGGTCCCCTGCCAGCTGTAAGTGTGAGAACTCAATGATCACAACTGCTGATTGCTCAGTTCTCACCGCTGCTGTGAGCAGAGAGCGGTGACCGTCTGCTCTCCCCTCCCCCGTGCTCACTGGAGTGCTGGAGTGTGAAGGGGGAAGGAGCGGCTACTAAGAGGCTGAGCCAGGTGCTGCTCCTGAATCTGGGGTGGATCCCGACATTAAAGTCTGGATCTTTCCCCAGCCTGGACCAGCTGAGTGACGTCAGCTGACAGCAGGCTTCAGTCAGCTGAAAACAGGTCACAGGAGGGCAGAACGAACTGCCCTCCTGTGATCCACAGGAGAAGTACAGCCAAACGAGCTTTAGCTGTACTTCTCCTTTAACCCCCCTGGAGGTATTCCCGAGTGTAGCTCGGGGTAAAGTTTCAGCACCACAAGCGGTAACCCCGAGCTACACTCGGGAATACACTGCAGCGTTGCTCCGGGATCTGTTCTTCACTTACCTTGTCCTGCGCTCCCGCGATGTCCCTCCTGCAGTGTCCCCTGTAATGTCCTCCGGCCGATGCCGGCATCTGTCTTCTGGGTTCCGTTCCCTGCGACGTCGGGACATACGGGGGACGGAACGGCGGGAAATTTGAAAATGACAAAAAGTGACATTCACTAAAATCACATAGTATAACATTACTGTATCAAACCATTTCACATACATTTTGTCCCGAGTGCTTTGTCCGTCGCCCTGCCTGCATTCTGCCTGGAAACTGAGAAACGTCCATGGTGTCCAAAAAGCGTCCCTTTAGGTCAAAAGCGGTTTTAGACCGGCTAGAGAACAGCGATAGTAAATCAGAACCACTTGCAGAATTGAGTGATAATGATTCGTGGGGGAAATTCGTCATCAGACACTGAAAACGATTCTGCGACTGAACTCAGTGATGTGTGAACTTGGCGCTATATTTAAAATTTCAGTGTTTTTGGTTTAATTACATTATTGCATTAAATATATTATTATATTATTTTTTATGATTATTTATTAAATTATAATTTATGATTTCATGTTTCAAATTTTATCATACCCGGGATGTTTGCTAGACTCTTGTTCGGACAGATTTCAGTGAGTTATTCCTAAAAATTACAGACCTACAATAAAAAAACTACATATTTCCGTGCAAAAAAATGTACCGATTTGAGCACAGAAATATGGACATAATCAGACCGCTAAGGAGGTTAAAAGCTGCTTTTAAAATGTAATGTCGGTGTAAATTTAGCCTAAGACTTCCCATGAAGAGGAGGGAAGTTTTTTTTTTTTTTTTAGTTATTCACCTTTAGCACTGGCATGCAATGCAGAGAAGCGGCTGTGTGGAGACATCAGAATCTGACACTTCCAGAAGTGCCGGTTTCCTTATCCCGTATTATGCTTAGTGGTCGTACTTGCGGCCCCCCCTACATCACTGCTTTGTCCTGTGCTTTGAGCTTCAGTTTTTTTCCATTGCAGTAGTTGGTGCAGACAACAGGAGAGGTGAGTGTTAAGGCTGCACTTAGACTTGCAGCTGTTATTGTCACACCTTTGAAATGTGATCAGCTCCGGGTCACTTTTCAAATGGGTTTGACAGGCGATGAGAAGGCGATATGTCACCTGCCTCACCTCCTGTGTTAACCATATACAGTTGTGTTCAAATAATAGCAGTGTGTTGATAAAAGTGAATAAAGATCAAAATCCTTCTAATAGCTTTTATTTCCATACACACAAATGCATTGGGTACACTACACATTCTATTCCAAATCAAAACATGAAGAAAAATAGATCAAATTTGTGTTGTTCCTCTAAAAAAATTGAAGAAAAGTGAATATTAGACTGTTCAAAAAAATCGCAGTGTTTGTATTCTTCTTTACAAACTCAAACATTCTCTATATAAACTGAAAAATGTTTGAAGATTTTGCTTTCCTTTGAATCACTTAATGAATATTTGGTTGTAGTCGCACTGTTTCTGAGAACTGCTGTACATCTGTGTTGCATGGAGTCACCCAACTTCTGGCCCCTGTGATCAGGTATTCCAGCCCAGGATGATTGGACTACATTCCACAGTTCTCCTCTATTTCTTGGTTTTGCCTCAGAAACTGCATTTTTGATGTCACCCCACAAGTTTTCTATTGGATTAAGATCCGGGGATTGGGCTGGCCACTCCATAACGTCAATCTTGTTGGTCTGGAACCAAGATCTTGCACATTTACTGGTGTGTTTGGGGTCGTTGTGTTGTTGGAACACCCATTTCAAGGGCATTTCCTCTTCAGCATAAGGCAGCATAACCTCTTCAAGTATTCTGATGTATTCAAACTGATCCATGATCCCTGGTATGTGATAAATAGGCCCAACACCGTAGTATGAGAAACATCCCCATATCATGATGCTTGCACCACCATGCTTCACTGTCTTCACAGTGTACTGTGGCTTGAATTCAGTGTTTGGGGGTCGTCTGACAAACTGTCTCCGGCCACTAGACCCAAAAAGAACAATCTTACTTTCATCAGTCCACAAAATGTTACACCATTTCTCCTTAGGCCAGTCAATGTGCTCTTTGGCAGATTGTAACCTCTCCAGCACGTCTTTTTTCCAACAGTGGGACTTTGCGGGGGCTTCTTGCAGATAGCTTGGCTTCACATAGGCGTCTTCTAATTGTAACAGTCCTCACAGGGAACTTTACACCTTCTTTCATCTTCCTGGAGCTGATTGTTGGCTGAGTCCTTGCCATTTTGGCTATTCTTCTATCCATTCGAATGGTAGTTTTTCGCTTTCTTCCACGTCTTTCAGGTTTTAGTTGCTATTTTAAAGCATTTGCGATCATTTTAGCTGAGCAGCCTATCATTTTCTGTACTTCTTTATATATTTCCCCTCTCCAATCAACTTTTTAATCAAGGTACGCTGTTCTTCTGAACAATGTCTGGAACGACCCATTTTCCTCAGAATTTCAGAGAGGAATGCACTGTAACCAGCATGTACAACATTTGCTGCCTTCCTTCCTTAAATAAGGGCAATAATTGCCATCTGTTTTTCAAAGAATGAATGATCTCACTAATAGAACTCCACACTGCTATTATTTTGAACATGCCCCTTTCAATTAGTGATTCAATTACACAGAATCAGCAGCATGCATGTCATGACTGTTGGGTCTGTTGGATTTCTATTACTCTACTACACCTGCTAGTAAATTATTTGCCATGTAGAAATATCATTTCTACCAAAAACAGTGATTGGTCAGGTTAGTGATGTCTGACTGCTAATATTTTGAACACAACTGTATATGTCTCACCACTTCAGCAGTCGCATGCATTGCAACTCATTGGTTGTGGCGCTGCCCCATTCATTGAATGGGATGCATTAAGCGGCCAAATGCACCCGGATAGGTGGGGATCATTTTTGATGCAAACCATAGTGGCTGCAGCATGTTTATATCCATGTCTGGCTGCCTTTGCTGCTTGAAAGGGGAAGGTTGGGAGGGGGTGGGAAAAACGCAGCTCAACCGATAGGTTTTACTGCCCCCAACCACAATTCTAAATGAGCCCTAACAATCTTCTTACTAGTGGAGCCTTTTTTTAAATCTACATGATTGAAAAATGAAAACCATTCATCATCCAGTTCTTTCCCTGTTAAACCGTCATTAGGTGGGAGGTAGCCCCTTTTTTAAATCTAGTGACAGGATCAATTTAAAGAGAACCAGTTATGATTGGGCTTCAAAACGAATAAGTGATTGCACTCCTGTAGCCATATTTATAGAAGATTTATATTTTGAAAGCGTGAATGAGACCATATTAAACATTTATGGAAGTACTCTTTATAGGATATGGGGACTTTTGTAGTTGTTGGGAAGCCTGTGTGACAAGTTCCCATTGTTCCCTTTTCTATGGAGATAAAGGAAGGCGATGTTAATTGTGTGTTCTGCTTGTTATGGCCCAATCACACCATGGCTGTTGGGTTGCATTGCTCAACACATACCCAGCGTAATGACAAAAGCTGAAATCCAATGATTCCATACTCCACTGGACATCTGTTCATTGAGTGGTCATACGGTCCCGCACCCCCTGAAGAGGGAAAGATGTACGTTTCCAGGCCTGAGCAATTATTCTAGTTGCCGACAAGACCAAATAGGAACCCAACTTCTGCTGGTGAGCCAACAGGCCCGGTATGGGACAATGAAGCAAAGCATACCGAGCCTCCCGGTGTATGGAGAGATGGAACAAGGTGTAAAGGAGGCCAAACACACGAGGCCAAAAACGAATCAGTCTCAGGCATGACCACCAGATATGCAGTACATCACCACGATGGCCACAACCCCGAAAACCGTGATTACTATAGGCAGGATTCGCCTGGGCTATACGAGCCGGGACCCAATACCAACTAAACAGTACTTTGTATGCCGCCTCCAGCATGGCTGTATTAAATGAACATTTAGCTATACAACCCCCCTTGGCGCCGGCGCCTCCCAGCCCTTTTAAGGGTTTCAGAAGCTGGGAGGCGGGACGGGGTTTAGGGTCATGTGCAGGGGTGGACTGACCATTCGTACACTCGGGCACTGCCCGAGGGCCCAGGGTCAGTAGGGGACCCCATGAGATACCCCTGGTACCTTTCATTGGCTTTTTCATAGACTTTTTTTGGGTGTGGGCGAGGACACGGGGGCTCCATGATCCCTTATTGCCTGGGGGCCCCATGAGTTGTCAGTCCGCTCCTGGTCATGTGGACACACGGTCACGGCGGTCACATGATCAGGAAAGGTCCCAATCGAAAGAGGAGATCGGGACCTTTCCGTGAGTACCGGACATGTTTGCTGGGAGCGTGCAGGGCGCGCGCTCTCAGCACATATGTTTTTTCTAATAGAACGCAAATGTGCGGCCCCTCGGCGTCTAGGCCCAGACACCGGGAGGCCCCACATTTGTGTTCGGCCGACACAAAGAGGTTAACATTGTAGTCTATGGCACTCAGGTCACAAGGAAGACGCAGAAAAGTAGTGCAGGAACTTTTTTTTGTTTGTTTCTGCAACTTGAGTTGTAGCAATTAAGACGGCATACATTGAAATGGATGTGTTTTGACTTGTCATGCGACTTTCTATGTCACACTTCACATCAAGTCACCATGAGAAGTCACAGCAGTGTCAACCAGGGCTAATGCAGGTAATGTATTAAAATAAAAAAAAAACGATTTTGTCTTTTGCTTTAGAAAAAAAATGTACATCAACACATTGGGGTTGATGTACTAAATCTGGAGAGTGCAAAATCTGGTGCAGCGCTGCATAGAAGCCAATCGGCTTCCATTTTTTTTTTTAATCAAAGCTTAACCACTTCAACTCCGGACACTCACCCCCTTCCAGTCCAGGCCAATTTTCAGCTTTCAGCGCTATCCCACTTCGAATGAAAATTGCGCGGTCATGCAACACTGTACCCATATACATTTTTTAGCATTTTTTTGAGACAGATAAAACTTGGTGGTATTTATTCACCACTGGGATTTTTATTTTTTTGCTATTTAAATGAAAAAGTCCAAATATTTTGAAGAAAAGTTTTTTTTTTTCTTATAACATTTTGCAATTAAATAATCTGTCTTCATAAATCTTGGCCAAAATGTTTCCAGCTATCTTTTTAGTAAAAAAAAAAAAAAATTAACCCAAATTAGCTTATAACCAAAAAATAAAATTTAAAACATTTTTTTTTTTTTACATTTTTATTTTATTTTTTTTATATTATTTGTTTTTTTTTTGCTTTTTTTTAACATACTGTCACCATAGTGATGTGTCGCTCGGTGGGTGTGTGATTCGGGCAGAGACTGAGGGGGTGAGGTGGGGGGTTGAGAGGGGTTGGGCTTCGTTTCCACCACCCCCCTCTGCCAATCCCTCCACTGGCTTCCGATTGCGCAACGGATCAAATTCAAAATCCTAACACTGACGTACAAAGCCGTCCACCATACTGCCCCGAACTACATCACTGACCTAATATCCAAGTACCACCCAGCACACACACTCCGCTCCTCACAAGACCTCCTTCTCTCTAGTTCCCTGGTCTCCTCCTCCCATGCCCGCCTCCAGGACTTCTCCAGGGTGTCACCCATCCTCTGGAACTCCCTGCCCCAACCCATCAGATTATCACCTCCTCTCCTCTCCTTTAGGCGCACCCTGAAAACCCATCTCTTCAGGGAAGCCTACCCCACCCCCTGCTAACCTGCCGACCTCCTCCACTCTTCCTACCACTCCATCCCCCACAGCTATCTCCTCCTGTACCACCATCCCCTCCCTCCTAGATTGTAAGCTTGAAAGAGCAGGGCCCTCGATCCCCTCATGTTTTGTATTGTATTGGTATTGTTCTGTCACATGTTCTGTCCCCCTTTGTAATGTACAGCGCTGAGCGAACTATTGGCGCTTTATAAATACTGTATAATAATAATAGTGACACTGTACTACTTGTGGGGGGTGATGATTTTTTATTTATTTATTTTTTTTTTACACTGATTGCTTTTACACCCATAAAGGCTGTAAAAGCAATCATTTCTCCTTCTCTCTGGCTGCATTCTTGCAGCCATTGAGAAATACTGTGTGAGCTGTGATTGGTCACAGCTTGTCACATGGTACAAGACTGTTGTGAATAGCCTTGTACCATGTGACTTTGGTGATCATTCACAGATTTCACAATTAATAAGCAATGATGTCAGAAAGTGACATCTTGTTTACTACTGTTCATGTGATCACTGATTGGCCAATCCGTGATCACATGAATTGGGAACTCACATAGAGGTCCTGGACACAGCGAGCACCGGATCACAGTCCTGCGCTCTCCCAGTTTGCGCGCACAGGCAGTGAATGCAGGTGACATTTAGAAACGTCAACCCGCTTCGGCAGTGCTCCCGTCCAGTCGTTTATAGACATTGGCTGGACGGGAAGTGGTTACTTGAACAAGCTGAAGTTAGAAGCTGATTGGCTACCATGTACAGCTGCACCAGATTGTGCACTTTCCATGTTTAGTAAATCAACACGTCAGTACACTTCTATTAGCCTCACACTGATGCAGTGCGGAATTTGCAGCGGTTTCTGTGCGAATTCCACACGGCATCATAATCTCATCCTGTTCATGCGAACCGCTGCGGGGGTCTATGTTAACTCCCCGAAATCTGTTTGCAAATTGCAGTGCGATGTGCAGAAACGGATCACATGGCTGTGAACACCCATGTGATCCGATTGTAGTGCGGACAAAAAAAGTGTCCTGCACCTCTTTGGTGCGGATGCGATGCGTTTGTATGGCTCAAATTGCACCGCACAGAATTCGCATGTGATTTGACCAGGAATGCGGTGCGGCTGTCATGCGATATGCCACACCGCAGAAGTGTGATCCCAGGCTGAAATTGCATTTTAACACGCACTAGAAGTGAAACACACGGTGTAAATTCAGCCTTCTAGTAGGCAGAGTTTATCACTGTGAGTTGTAGGTGGACACGTGCCAGCTCATCTTTGTAAGTATGACATCTGCATGTTTTAGGACCTGTACACATTAGCCACATGCTAAAAAGATCCGGGAGGATCAGGTTGTGTGCCGGCGGTGGGGTTTTCAAAGTGGCATTTCCTTCATTCTTGTGCCCCATAGCGATCCTGCATGGTGTAAACAGACGGTATCTTCAAGTGAGCTCCAGTACATTGCGGGAGAACCACGGCTTGTCTGCATTTTTCCGTAACATGCTGCAACCCACCTAAAGGCAACATTGCAATGTGAACAGGGCAGATAGAAAACAATTGTTTTCTATGTGCCCTTGCGGTGACTGGCATTCAAGTACTGAAAAATGCCAGCCATTACACACAGTGTGAATGGGCCCTAATTCACCATTTCTGAATGATTGTACAGATGAGGGAACACGTGTCTGTACGTTGTATTCTAGGCTTTCCCTTTGTATTCTAGGCTTTCCCTTTGTGTTCTAGGCTTTCCCTTTGTGTTCTAGGCTTTCCCTTTGTGTTCTAGGCTTTCCCGTTGTGTTCTAGGCTTTCCCGTTGTGTTCTAGGCTTTCCCGTTGTATTCTAGGCTTTCTTGTTTGTGTTCTAGGCTTTCTCGTTTGTGTTCTAGGCTTTCTCGTTTGTGTTTTAGGCTTTCTTGTTTGTGTTCTAGGCTTTCTCGTTGTGTTCTAGGCTTTCTCTTTTGTCCCCATCTTGGGCTGTTGGTTTTCGGTTATGGACTGGGGTCCTGGACATTTGTAGATCTTCCTGTAGTAAGTGTTCCTGTGTTGCTTTTTCTGCTTCACTGACTTCATGACATAGCGTTCCAATGCTCCACTGACCATGAGTGCTGATTAGAGGGTCCTCCTAAGGGTCACTGCTGTGAGACCTGTCAAGTGTGACAGTTTTGTGAGCTCACTGCCCGCTCTCCTCTCATCTGTCTTCTGCAATGTGTTAGCTGCTGATATACACCAGGAAATCCTGCACTCTCAGCCCAGGGATCCCATGGAGGCCGGGGAGGTCGGCCATGAGCTGTACTGGTAAAATCTGCGTGCATTTAGCGTGAAAACCTTAGTGGTTAGTCTACCCATAACTGGAATTTCAAGTGAACTGAGGGAATGTAAAGTGGTTTTGTATGCATTTTATTTATTATGATCCGAGCCAAAAAATAATTGCAGCTTTGTGTCACGAAATGCTGCATTTTTTTTTCTTTGCATTCTCTTTTACAGCCAGTAGGGGAGCGTTTAAAGGAAATCTATGGTCACAGCATACACTTTTTTTAATTTATTAAATTTTTTTTATAACAGCATTGTAGTAATAATAATACAAACTGTTCTATTTGACAATCCAATATAAATTTACTTGAAAATCTACTTTCATGTAGTGAGTGCTGCCGGTCTGCTGGCCATCTTTCTACAACATCCTGGATTCCCAGCATGCATTGCAGCTTATGCGCCGCTGTTTTCTTTCCAATTTTAAGGACTGACTCCGCCTCCTGAAACCCCTCCCTTAGCACCTCTGTAGATCAGAAGGCAGGCTCTGTGATATGTGTGACACAGCAGTGCCTACTCACAGGGCATAGTGAATAAGCCCCAGAGAAGTAAATGTATGGGGATCTTCACAAAGTAAGTTACAAACCTCAAGATCTTTTAGACTAGAAATAATTCAAATTTGATGTGGAAATTAATGTATGTTAGATTTTGACTATATATGCTTTCCGCTAGTTTCACCTGTTCTCCAGTTTTTCCTTTTCTCCTGGCTGTAAAAATCTTGTTAACAGAGCTCAATAGCTGCAACTGAAACTTGCACACAAAAGTGAATGATTCAGAGAACTTCGTCTCTCCCCTCTCTGTGATTTCTGATAGGGAGAGGGAACCTAAAGGCAGGCCTTCCCAGTTTTTGGCTCCCGTGATGATTAGCAGGATGAAGTGGCTGATTGTTCTTGAACTGCTGTACGGGTTACAAGAATATACACGTGTGTTAGCTGTGAAGGAAACTTGCTCTGAGGAAGTATGCCGTACAGCTTGATCACCTCACCTCCCTTCTTCATTGGACAGTGAAGGAGTAGCTGTAGATTCATGTGCTCATCCCTCTGCTCTCCGGTCAGCATGATCCCTACTGTACATCCACCTGACTCCATTGGTACCTAGTGTTAGCCTTCCCTTGTTTTGTAAAGCGGATTACGGGGGCTGATAGCAAGACAGTTTCAGGTACTTACAAATACGTAAAATACAATTATTTGATTTTTTTTGTTTTAATTGGCACATATTTGCATAGTGTGTATCTATGTACAGTATGTGTGTATACATGTATACATGCATGCATACATCCGCACACCATTTGTGAATGTAGTAGTCACATGGGGTAGGTCACACAGATACCCGGCTCTGTTGGCAAGAGCCCCAGTGCAGGATAAACATAGTGATGACGTGGGAATGTGGCTGGATAAGTAAAACTGCCTGGAGGGGCTCTCTGCGGACGTTGTCACCTTGTCCTGAATTGTTCAAGTAACAGAAAAAGGATGTTTTAGAACAAATTTAAATCTATGCAGTGCAGCAACGTACACTAGGACAATGGAAGTGACAGATTGTGGTGCCGTTCAATATAAATAGGACCAAGGCAACATACATGCATTGCAACACGCTGGAAGGCACCATAGCCTGTTGCAGCATATATTTCTGACAATTTTTTCTGGGGGGGGGGGGGGCATTTTGGTGCATCGGAAACCTCTTGAGCTCGGTGAGGTGCCCTAAGCCATTTTAAAGGGAGAATGTCACCAGCACACCGAGGATCACCAATATGGGTCCAAAAGTTTTATTAATGGGCAGCACAGTGGCTAAATGGTTAGCACTTCTGCCTGGCAGTACTAGGGTCGTTGGTTCGAATCCCAACCACGGCACCACCTGCTTGGAGTTTGCATGTTCTCCCTGTGCCTGCGTGGGTTTTCTCCGGGTACTCCGGTTTCCTCGCACACTCCAAAGACATGCTGGTAGGTGAATTGGCACCTGTCTAAATTGGCCCTTGTATATGAATGTGAGTTAGGGACCTTAGATTGTACACCCCTTGTGGGTTAGGGACTGATGTGAATGTACAATATATATGTAAAGTGCTGTGTAAATTGACGGCGCTATATAAGTACCTGAAATAAATAAATAAACAATCACATAGTTACAGCAAGGCAACGTTCCGGAGTTTCGCAGGACCCCTTCACCCCCATTTATACTTACCTAGGTGGATGCAGCGTCGGTCCATTGGTGCATCTGTCCCTCGCTGGCTCTAAGTGTGAAAACTCAGCAATCACATGACCACTAGTCGCTGAGTTCTCACAGCCATTGTGAGCCAGCCGTTCACTGGAGCGCTGGGCTCTGGGGGGGGGGGGAGCGGCTGGCTCAGGCTCTTGGCTGCTTGCTGGGGGGTGGGAGCGGCTGGGAAGTCTGGGATTAAAGACGAAGTTTAGGTTGTTTTTTTTTTTTTTTTTGTTTAGAAATGTATTTACTTATTTCAGGTACTTATATAGCGCCTCAATTTGCGCAGTACTTTACATATATATTGAACATTCACATCAGTCCCTAACCCTCAAGGGGTGTACAATCTAAGGTCCCTAACTCACATTCATACATACACATACTAGGGCAATTTAGACAGGAGACAACCTGCCAGCATGTCTTTGGAGTGTGGGAGGAAACTGGAGTACCCAGAGGAAACCCACGCAGGCACAGGGAGAACAGGTAAAATCCAGGCAGGTGGTGCCGTGGTTGGGATTTGAACCAACAACCCTAGTAATGCCAGGTGGAAGTGCTAATCATTTGGCCACTGTGCTGCCCTACATATTAATGCTGCATTTGTTCCCCTGACTGCTTATCGCTCAGTCTCCCAGTGCTCTGTGAGCAGAGAGTTGGTGACTGTCAGTCGCTGCTCTCTGCTCTTTCAGCACCCCCCATGCCCACTGAAATGATGTACTGTGGAGGGGTGGGAGCGGCTGGCGCAGGCTCTCAGTGGATCGCTTCTGAGTGGATCGCTTCTGGGTGGATCACAACTTGACCCTAGGTTCATATCTATACAGGTGGTGCCGCTGCGGATTCGCACGAAAATCCGTGCAGCAGCACCACCTGCACAGAGAATTGCAGACCCGTGGTTAGTTCTAATGGCACGCCGCCCGCACTGGAAAACGCAACTGTACTGGGAACCGAGGTTCCTGTGGGGGCGGCGTTTTCCAAAGAAGTGCAGGGACTGCTTTTCCTGCGTGTCACAGGCACGGGAGTCCATTCAAATGAATGGACTCTCGTGCCCGTGCAAAACGCGGGCCTCATAGATGTGAACCGGGGGTTAAAGTCGCAATCATTCCCCAGCCTGGACCGGCTGAGTGGCGTCGGCCAACAGCCCACTTTTTTAGCTCACTGCCAGCTGAAAATGGGTCACAGGAGTGCAGAATGAATTGCTCTCCTGTGAT
>NW_028318085.1:2005000-2015000 GCF_062004578.1 Staurois parvus | reverse complement strand
TTCTGCACTGGTGGAATCTCTTCTCCCAAATCTGGGGCGCACCTTTGGACCTTTTGTAGTGAAAGGTGGGTGGAGATGGGAGCTCATGAGCCGATAGCATACTACTAGAGTCCTGGCGGGTAATTATTTATTTCAGGTACTTATACAGCGCCGTCAGTTTACACAGCACTTTACATATATATTGTACATTCACATCAGTCACTAACCCTCAAGGGGCGTACAATCTAAGGTCCCTAACTCACATTCATACATACACATACTAGGGACAATTTAGACAGGAGCCAGTTAACCTACCAGCATGTCTTTGGAGTGTGGGAGGAAACCGGAGTACTGGAGGAAACCCACGCAGGCACAGGGAGAACACGCAAACTCCAGGCAGGTGGTGCTGTGGCTGGGGTTCAAACCAACGACCCTAGTACTGCCAGGTGGAAGTGCTAACGGGCGGACTGACAATCCATCGGGCAATCGGAAGTCAGTAGAGGGATTGGCAGATAATAGGAATTGGCCATAATATCCTCTTTCATATTTTACAAAAAAATAGGGGATATATGTGTGTGTGTAATTATACATTATTTTATTTTTTAATCGAAGTGTATTTTTTTCCAAAAAATATATATTCATTTTTAAAAACTGTGCATTTTGGTTTTCGGCCAAGTGCATTTTGAATTTTCAGTTTCGGCACCAGAATTTTCAGTTTCGGTGCATCACTACTTCTGACATCATCAAAACCAATGTAGAGCCCACAGCCCTGCATTTGGTTTTACTGCCCCCCAACTGCTAGTGTGAACAAGTTTATTCACTTGATCCCCTGCTCCCAGAGAAGCATCCGCACTGCTAGACTAGTCCCTGCAGCCTCTTCTCCCCTTTTAATGCTGCATTTGCAAGCAGGGGCGGACTGACAACTCATGGGGCCCCCGGGCAATAGGGGATCACGGGGCCCCTGTGTCCTTGCCCAAACTCAAAAAAGCCTATGAAAAAGGTACCAGGGGCATCTCATGGGGCCCCCTACTGACCCCGGGCCCTCGGGCAGTGCCCGAGTTTCCAAATGGTCAGTCCGCCCCTGTTTGCAAGTGTTCTGACATCATTAGGACCGATGCAGAGCCTATAGCCCTGTATTGGATTTGGGAGGGACAGTCCATTGCCAGAACAAAGGATTTGGTAAGTAAAAGTGATTTTCCCGTTCTATAGACCTAAACAAGCATTTAACCCTTGCAGTATTTATTTCAGGTACTTATATAGCGCCGTCAATTAACGCAGCACTTTACATATATATTGTACATTCACATCAGTCCCTAACCCTCAAGGGGTGTACAATCTAAGGTCCCTAACTCACATTCATACATACATATACAAGGGACAATTTAGACAGGAGCCAATTAACCTACCAGCATGTCTTTGGAGTGTGGGAGGAAAATGGAGTACCCGGAGGAAACCCAAGCAGGCACAGGGAGAACACGCAAACTCCAGGCAGGTGGTGCCGTGGTTGGGATTCAAACCAACGACCCTAGTACTGCCAGGCGGAAGTGCTAACCACTTAGCCACTGTGCTGCCCTATGTAATTCCCCCTACAGTTGTCGGCATCCCTGACCCTTCGGCCTCCATTTACGGGGGAGTTATGGGTCTCTGTGTCTTATCTGAGGATAGCATGTGAACGTTTCTGCAGTTGTAGGAAATCGATGTGCTGTCTTATCACAGCGCTCATTCCATGATCCTCACCCCTGTCCCCTGTGATCATTCCATGATCCTCACCCCTGTCCCCTGTGATCATTCCATGATCCTCACCCCTGTCCCCTGTGATCATTCCATGATCCTCACCCCTGTCCCCTGTGATCATTCCATGATCCTCACCCCTGTCCCCTGTGATCATTCTCCGACTTCTTATCACCTTATTGTACGCCATTCCTCAGCCTTCCTCCGCTGACAACTTCTCACTTTGTCATTGAGTGCGGCCAGCGCTCGGCTCCAGCCTCTCCCCCATCCTATCAGGATAGCTGGCATGCTTGGTTCTGTGCTGTCACCGAGCCTCTGCCGTGTCACATTCAGTCATGCTAGTTTTAGATGTGACATGTTTGCACAGACTGAACATGGCACATGACTTTTATACAGCTGGCAACTGAACGGGCGTCCGTTGTATATGAAAATGGCCTAATAACTCCTCATTTTAGGGGAAAAAAACCATACAATCCTCTATGCAGTGTCTGTAACAGACTAGGTAAAAATTCATAGATTGCCTGCTGCGTGCTGCATCCTCCACATCATAGCTGAGCAGACCTGAAAGCAAAATGTTCCCTCCACCTATGAAAGTGGAGCTTTTTTCTGGTTTACTCTTCTGGCTGCAATAAAGCCCCACTTGGGTACCTTTCTATGGCTGTGCAAGGGTTCAATGCGTACAGTGGTACTAAACCCAGTCTGTGTCAGCAGTAAAGCATGCTTGTCATACTCACTGTGGTACCTAAGGGGTTAATCCTCTGCATTATGTGACAAGGCTGTTTGATCCTGTCTTGTCTGATCCTCCCCTTTTTCCACAGTCCCCAATCCATCTGCTGATAGTACAGAGACTTAGGAGGCTCTCTGCACATGCTCAGTTTGGTGTGTATTGCTACATAGTGTTTTTTTGGGGGGAAGGGTGAATGTGAACGGCACAGGGCCAATCAGCACTGTCCAGACAGAGGGTCAGAGGTCATACAGCCTCATAGGACAATCAGAGGAGAATGAAAACTCCTCCAACAAGATTAACCGGTGCTCAGCTGGACACTGATAGAAGTCACAAGACTGCTATATAATGCTGATGGGAAAAGGTATTTAGCAGTTTATATTTACTAAAATAATTGAATTTCCATGTTGTGTGTACTGTGGGAGACCGGATATAGTGAATGCAGGGTACGGGGAGAGCGGATATAGTGAATGCGGGGTCCGGGGAGACCGGATATAGTGAATGCAGGGTCCGGGGAGACCGGATATAGTGAATGCAGGGTCCGGGGAGAGCGGATATAGTGAATGCGGGGTCCGGGGAGAGCGGATATAGTGGATGCAGGGTCCGGGGAGAGTGGATATAGTGGATGCAGGGTCCGGGGAGAGCGGATATAGTGGATGCAGGGTCCGGGGAGACCGGATATAGTGGATGCAGGGTCCGGGGAGACCGGATATAGTGAATGCAGGGTCCTGGGAGACTGGATATAGTGGATGCGGGGTCTGGGGAGAGCGGATATAGTGGATAACGGGGTCCGGGGAGAGCGGATATAGTGAATACAGGGTCCGGGGAAAGCGGATATAGTGGATGCAGGGTCCTGGGAGACCAGATATAGTGGATGCAGGGTCCGGGGAGAGCGGATATGGTGAATACAGGGTCCGGGGAGAGCGGATATTGTGGATGCAGGGTCCTGGGAGACCAGATATAGTGGATGCAGGGTCCGGGGAGAGCGGATATGGTGAATACAGGGTCCGGGGAGACCGGATATAGTGGATGCAGGGTCCGGTGAGAGCGGATATTGTGGATGCAGGGTCCTGGGAGACCAGATATAGTGGATGCAGGGTCCGGGGAGAGCGGATATGGTGAATGCAGGGTCCGGGGGGACCGGATATAGTGAATGAGCACCAGAGCCTTCTGGAATGAGGAATAAGGTACGCCAATCAGCCATTTCTTTATGACCACTCACCCAATATTGATTAGGTCCCCCTTTTTCTGCCAAAACAGCCCTGACCCACCGAGGCATGGAATGCCTCAGTAGCAGATTCCTTAAGTCCTGTAAGTGGCGAGGTGGGCCCTCCATAGATTGGGAATTTTTTTCAGCACATCCCACAGATTCTTGATTGAATTGAGATCTGGAGAATTTGGAGGCTAAGTCAACACTTCAAACTGATCATTCCTCAGACCATTCTTGAACCATTCTTGCAATGTGGCAGGGCGCACTATTGTGCTGAAAGAGGCCACTGCTATCAGGGAATACCATTGCCATCAGGGGGTGTAGTAGGTCAGCAACAATGTTTCAGTAGGTGTTATGTGTCAAGTAACCTCCACATGAAGGGCAGGACCCAAGGTTGCCCAGCAGTACATTGCCCGAAGCATCACACTGCCTCCACCGGCTTGTCCTCCCATACTTCATGGTGGTGCCATCTCTTCCCCAGGTAAGCGACGCGCACACCCGGACACCCACATGGTGTAAAAGGAAATGTGATTCACCAGACCAGGCCACCTTCTTCCATTGCTCCATGGTCCAGTTCTAGCGCTCATGTGCCCATTGCATGGCTTTGAACATGGGCCTGAATGGGCATCCTGACAGGTCAGCAGCTACACAGCCCCATACACAGCAAACTGCGACGCCCATTTTTCGGCTTTGAACACATTAACTTCAGGGACAACATGTTTACTTGCTACATAATATGTCCAACCAACGTTTACATGCTATTGTACTGTGATAATCAATGTTATTCATTTGAGTGATTGTAAACCTTTCCATATATCCAGTGAAGTGATTGGCCTCATGTGATGCACAGAGATGAAACAAATCCAACTACATAAGTTGTACCTGTTTGTCTTTAGCAATTTATCCTGTGCGTTCTTGGAAAACATATAGATTAAAAAGATATTTCACATTCTCACTAAGCAGGGGGCAGAGAGCTGCAGTTACTCGCTGTTCAAGAGCTCTGAGAGCTGATTGGATAGAAGGGACAGACCCTCTTCACACAGGCACAGAACTGAGGCTGTCAATCACAGGCTGTGTGCTGTGGATCCCTCCCCTTCACCTTTTTTTCTATTGGTGTCAGGAAAACTTGTCAAAAGTGATTCATGCTGATAGTTCCAAAGACATGCTGGTAGGTTAATTGGCTCCTGTCTAAATTGTCCCTAGTATGTGTATGTATGAATGTGAGTTAGGGACCTTAGATTGTACACTCCTTGAGGGTTAGGGACTGATGTGAATATACAGCATATTTAAAGTGCTGCATAAATTGATGGTGCTATACAAATACCAAAATGATACTTAGTGCTTTGGAAATTGGCAAGTAAACACTGTAGAGAGATGTGCTTTGTTCATATTTCATGTCTGCGGTTTACAACCACTTTAACTTGTCAGGTCATAAAGTTATGGCTGATCTGTGTCCGTATTGAGTGGTTGAGCCGTGGTTTTCCCATGGACATGCTCAGGGCTGTACACATGCCACGGCCAAAATGGAACCCCATGTTATGTTCGGTAGGCAGTGCCGCCACTGAATGCAGCCCATTCAAGTGAATGAGGCCTCACCACAAGTGTCCTGCAACCGCGTGATCACTTTTCAACCAAGAGTGATGGCAATTGCTGCTGCATGTCACAATGAGCCCTGGAAAATTACATATCGGGCAAATCACAGAAGTGACCGTTTTTGTGTTTTTTTTGTTTTTTTTCTATTTTTTTTTTTCAACATATTGTGTAGATCTCATTTTTTAAGCCAGATAAAGAACTGTTCTAAGGAAACACAGTCACTCTCGCCAGTCAATGCCAAAGTTACTAGCCTTCTCCTGACTCGCTTCTGCTTGCCTTTGTTCTTCCAGGTCAGGCCCTGTGTAAGCTCTTTATGTCAGATGGTGTCAGAGCTTACACAGCGTTGGTGATGTGCTCCTTCTCATCAGGTGATGGTGTTCCCACTGGTGATTGGTTGTTTAGGCTCAAGCAGTGTATCCTGAGACATGGTCACTTGCTTCCACATACCCGGAAGTACTGTTTATGCAATGACAATGGGGCAGGGATGAGCGCAGAAAGTGAATATAAATGAGTTGGGGGAAGGGTCTAGTTAGAGATTGACAATCTCACGTTTTCTTTCCTGATCACTGACACCTGATCCTTTTTTTGCCCCTTGACCCTTTTTTTGCCCCTTGATCCTTTATTTTGCCCCTGATCCTTTATTTTGCCCCTGATCCTTTATTTTGCCCCTGATCCTTTATTTTGCCCCTGATCCTTTATTTTGCCCCTGATCCTTTATTTTGCCCCTGATCCTTTATTTTGCCCCTGATCCTTTATTTTGCCCCTGATCCTTTATTTTGCCCCTGATCCTTTATTTTGCCCCTGATCCTTTTTTAACCCCTGATCCTTTTTTAACCTGATCCTTTTTTAACCTGATCCTTTTTTAACCCCTGATCTTTTTTTTGCCCCCTGACCCCTTTTTTTGCCCCCCTGACCCTTTTTCCCTGACCCTTTTTTTTGCCACTGACCCTTTTTTTTGCCCCTAATCCTTTTTTTTTTTGCCCCCCACTTTAGCGCCCTCCTAAGCTGCTGCACCATTTTACATCCTCCTTACCTACTACAGGCGTTTTCACAGCCACCTCCTAGGAAGAGCGGGTGATGGACACTTAGGCCGCCTGTTTAATCCATGTATTTACATAACTGGTGTCCGTGTTTTTACACACCCGTCTGTACATATTGAGTAATACTTCCTGCAAATAACCACTCATCAGATGGAAACTCACTCCATAAATTCTCATGTAAGCTTTACCACATTCATCTCATTTCAAAAGCTACAGTCAGACATTTCAATTCTGTAGCTTTCATTAACCAGGAAGGTTCTTGTTAGGACACTTCCTGTTCTGGAGTGACAACACTCTGTCCCTGTCTCCCACTTGTGGTCCTGCGTTGTCATAATGGAGACTACTAGTGGCCATTTGAACATAGGAAGACGTGCTTGGAACCTACAGAGGACTCTTTCCCTGCCCTCATGTGACAGCACTGAGCCCCTGATTGACCATTCACCTGTGCCGTCGCGCGTGCGTGTGTAATTATACATTTTTTTTATTTTTTAATCAAAGTGTATTTTTTTCCCAAAAATATATATTCATTTTTAAAAACTGTGCATTTTGGTTTTCGGCCAAGTGCATTTTGAATTTTCATTTCGGTGCATCACTACTTCTGACATCATCAAAACCAATGTAGAGCCCACAGCCCTGCATTTGGTTTTACTGCCCCCCAACTGCTAGTGTGAACAAGTTTATTCACTTGATCCCCTGCTCCCAGAGAAGCATCCGCACTGCTAGACTAGTCCCTGTAGCCTCTTCTCCCCTTTTATGCTGCATTTGCAAGTGTTCTGACATCATTTAGACCGATGCAGTGCCTATAGCCCTGTATTGGATTTGGGAGGGACAGTCCATTGCCAGAACAAAGGATTGGGTAAGTAAAAGTGATTTTCCCGTTCTATAGACCTAAACAAGCATTTAACCCTTGCAGTATTTCAGGTACTTGTATAGCGCCGTCAATTTACGCAGGACTTTACATATATATTGTACACTCACATCAGTCCCTAACCCTCAAGGGGTGTACAATCTAAGGTCCCTAACTCACATTCATACATACACATACTAGGGACAATTTAGACAGGAGCCAATTCATCTACCAGCATGTCTTTGTAGTGTGGGAGGAAACCAGAGTACCCGAAGGAAACCCACGCAGGCACAGGGAGAACATACAAACTCCAGGCAGGTGGTGCTGTGGCTGGGGTTCAAACCAACAACCCTAGTACTGCCAGGTGGAAGTGCTAACAGTGGCGGACTGACAACTCATGGGGCCCCCAGGCAATAGGGGATCATGGGGCCCCTGTGTCCTTGCCCAAACTCAAAAAAGCCTATGAAAAAGGTACCAGGGGCATTTTTCTTGGTAAATATATTTCCAAAAGAGCGATTGACATGAAAATCTATACTACATGTCGGTAACAACCCGTGCAATCCATACAAAGAAACCAAAACAAGTTCAGAAATTTAGTTATGTGTAATAAAATGGAATGACACAGGGAAAAAGTATTGAACACATGAAGAAAGGGAGGCGCAAAAAGACATGGAAAGCCAAGACACCAGCTGAAATCTATCAGTAATTAGAAAGCAATCCTGCCCCTTGTCAGTGCAAATGAATATTAACTGGTTCAGTCTCAAGTGATGGCCTATAAAAGGTGTCTCATCACCAAGGTGTCAACAAATGGTGATGGGTAAAAGCAGGGGCGGACTAACAACTCATGGGGCCCCCGGGAAATAGGGGATCATGGGGCCCCTGTGTCCTTGCCCAAACTCAAAAAAGCCTATGAAAAAGGTACCAGGGGCATCTCATGGGGCCCCCTACTGACCCCGTGCCCTCGGGGAGTGCCCGAGTTTCCAAATGGTCAGTCCGCCCCTGAGTCCTAACCATTTAGCCACCGTGCTGCCCAGTGTGGGGGCATCCCTACTGTAAGGGAGGAGTTTTTTGTTTTTGTTTTTTTTTCAGGCAATGCGCTTTAATGGACATTTAATCCTTGCATTGGGATAGGTGATGTAATGGGGGACGTAATTTAAAAAAAAAAAAATGTTAATGTTTTCCCCTCCTTGGAGTGGGGCTTTAATGCACCAAACTTGAAAGCTGTGTGCATCACTTTTACAAGCAGCGCTAATGGACAATTTCCTGAAACTAATACAAATCATTGTTGTCCAATAAAAGCAGCTATTAGCCATCATGGCTGGAGTGAGCCAGTAGTAGAGGATCTGGAGTCTCGGTAACCAGCATTGCCGCCTCTTTTTATGATGCCTAATTGCCTGTTTGGAAGGATCGTGGTCAGTGGTGGAGATCTATGTTTGGATGTTTTTATATGATTACACCTACGAGGTGACACCGCTTACGTCCTGTAATTATACATACATGCTGCAGGACAGGTTCTATGTCTTCCCTTCCATCACCCGGGAGAGACGGACGCAGCTGTCCGTGCCACACTTTTTGTTTTTTACTAGATTGTTTTTTTTTTTGTTTTTGTTTTTTTCTTGCTTGTATATTCCATTTCCATTTGAGTCACTTCTGCCACTTTTCTCTCTCTCCTTTCTCTCTCCTCTGCACGTTGGCTGTGTGTGATAAAGGTGATTCCCTGTAACCTCCTCTGCCTTCCCAAGCCTCTTCCCTCTCCCTCCCTGCTCTATGTCTATCCCTCCCTCCCTACTTCCCTGTCTCCTGACAGCTGTGCCCATTTCCCTCGGTTCAGTCCTTGTGCCGTGTCCCTGTGCCTGCTGTCCTCCTGCCCCTCTCTGATGCCCTCCACCACCTCCTGGCGCTTCCTGTGTGGCTCTCTCAGATCTAGCCCGGGATAAGTTGTGTGAGATCGGGGCACACATGGGGAGCTCAGCGTCTTCTCTGGCAGCAGAGGGCAAGTCACACCATGGCTCCATGGGCACCGCGTACCCTGGACTCAGCCTGCTGGGCTGGCAAAGGAATGGGGTCCCAGGGCCTCTTTGGCATGGCTCTGTCATTCCCATGTACAGGATGCACAGGTAAGAAGGGTTTGTTGGTGCTTTTCAGCGCAGTCGGGGGTTGTCGTAACATACACTATGTAGTGCGGTAACCCATGGCAACCATTGACGGCTCAGTTTACTGAGAGAAAAAGTTCAGATTGGTTGCTGTGAGTTATGCTTTGCGTGTGTTGATGTTTTAGAGAATAAGATTTTCTTGTTATATGTGATATAAGTATTGAACACGTCACCATCGTTATAGGGAAAAGTATTTCTAAAGGTGCTATTGACATGAAATCTCACCAAATGCTGAACTTATTTGTTCTGGAATCTTTTTATGCATGGATGGCGTGCATTGTTACCGACATGTGGGGAAATGTCTTCTATATGTGTGTGTGTGTATATATATAATGTATGTGTGTGTGTGTGTATATATATATATAATCTTTATATGTATGGATGGCGTGGGTTGTTACCGACATGTGGGGAAATGTCTTGTCCAGAGCACCTCTAGAAATATATTTACCTTTAAAAAAAAAAAAAAAAAAAAAGTGTGTATATATGTATGTATATTTGTGTATGTATGTATATTTATATATGTATGTGTGTATATTTATATATGTATGTGTGTATATTTATATATGTATGTGTGTATGTATATTTATATATGTATGTGTGTGTATGTATATTTATATATGTGTGTGTGTATGTATATTTATATATGTATGTGTGTGTATGTATATTTATATATGTGTGTGTGTATGTATATTTATATATGTATGTGTGTGTATGTATATTTAT